>NC_141041.1:2937500-3085000 GCF_052040795.2 Danio rerio
AGCTGATGACTTTTGAGGTTGCTTTCAGTTTTGAAACTCTTTCCACACTGAGCACACACGAATGGTCTTTCCTCAGAGTGAACTTTCAGATGACTCTTCAGTCCTGCTTTCTGAATGAAGCTCTTTCCACACTGAGTGCAGGTGAACAGCGAGTCTCTAGTGTGAATCTTCATGTGTTCATTAAACTTTCCTTTGTCATAAAAGCTCTTTCCACAGTGTTCACATGTGAATGGTCGTTCTCCTGTATGAATTCTGAAATGCTTTTCAAGGTTTCCCTTGTTACTGAAGCTCTTTCCACAATGATTACATGCGAATGGTCTTTCTCCAGTGTGAATCCTCATGTGCACGTTTAGATTTCCCTTATGCTCGTAATTCTTTCCACACTGAACACAGGTGAACCTGCCATTAATTCTTATGTACTCAGTTACATTTCCATCAAGACAATCTCCAGCTTGATTTGTTGTCAAACTCTGTTCAGTTTTTGTAATGTCTGTGTTTACATTTTCACTAGTGAAGTGAGGTTTCTGACGCCACTTGTCTTCATTCACTTCCACCAGGTCTAAAATCAACAGTAAAATACCATATTTCAGCTAAATAACGAACAAATAACTCAATAAATATGAATTATTAGTAGCACAAATTGACTTTGGCACGTCAAATGTTACGCATATACAGTTCCTATATACACAGGAAGTCATTTTAATATTCCTCATTAGTCATTACATAAAATTAATGAAACCACAAACCTATTTGTTCCTCTGTATCTTCATCTTTTATTATGGATAGTTCTTCCTCAATCTCCATTTTTCCTTAATCTCAAGTCGGTTATAATTATATTCAATAGCGCCAGTAACCGACACGCTTGATCGTTTTGATTCTTTAAATATGAACCGACTCTTAAGAATCATTCGCTCGGGAATCAAACACCGGTCAATTCGCTTACACGTTAAAATCGATGTAAAATAATTCACCCATGGGTTCAGAGTTTTTTTTTATCAACAAAGATGGTTTCAACAAGCTCAAGTGATTCAAACAAAAACAAAAGGCGCCATCTAGAGGACTGTTACCGTAACTACATTGAGAAACTCAAATATTTAACTTACATTTACCGGCCACTTTATTAGGTACACCTTACTACCCCGTTTTGCCTTCAGAGCTGCCTTAATCCTTCATGGCATGGATTCAACAAGCTACTGGAAATATTCGTTAGAGATTTTGCTCCACATCTAAATTAATTTGCAGCATTATCGTAACCCTGCAGAAAAATCCATCTTAAACCAGCCTAGGCTGGTAAGCTGGTTTTAGCTGGTCGACCAGGCTGGTTTTAGAGGGGTTTTGGTCATTTCCAGGCTGGTTTCCAGCCATTTCCAGCTTAGTCTTAGCTGGTCAGGCTGGAAGCTGACAAGCAAAATCCAGCGTGACCAGCCTAGTATAAGCTGGACATAGCTGGTTTTGGCTGGTCATCTGGTCAAAAGCAAACAATTCACAGCAAATTCATCAGTGTTAAATTCTTGGTGTTAAAGTGTTTCAGAGTAAAGTTATTAATAGTAATATTATAGAGTTATATTTTGATAAATCAACAAAGTCAGAGTTCGAAGCTGATTTGATCCAGTGTGGAATCATGGGAGTTACAGCTAACCAACACTTGATGGTGTTATTCACAACATCTGGGAATACATTTGACCAAAAATCTAAATGGAACAGAAAAGTCATGCCTTTTTAAAGATCTTTTAAAGTAAAAAAAAAAGTGTTAATTTATAAAAAATAAAAAAAGTGTACATATCATAGTGCTGGCCGTCAAGTGTTAATATGTTTTGTTGATAAAAATGTTTAATAACACATTGTAGTTGGATATTTTCCTTCATTCTCTGAGAACTAAGTTATTTTAACTCTCAATCATGAGTATTGTAATTTTTGCCAGGTTGACTAGAGTTAAAATATTAAATTCAGAGTTCATTTTCATCCTTTGCACTGGAGCCAGGAAACAATTCTCCAACTCAACTCCCAGTAGTGTAGATCAGAGTTATTTTTAAGTCAATACAGTGTAAATATAACTCATGTATAGTGTTGTACAAGTAACTCTTTAGAGTGTTGTTTTAACTCTGAAGATATTAAGGCAATATGTTCACTCATTCTGAGTTGATTTTAACTGTTAAGAGTTGAAATAACACTGCTGTGTTTGCAGTGTAGCGTCAACAGACCATTATTGTCACTTAATAAAAATATTACTGGTAATAAGGAATAACTTTAATGTTTCAAGCTTATATGATGTGACTGTACCCTTTAAAAACGAATTATTTAGGAAATGATTGACAGATGTGCATATTTACTACATTTGCTGCAGTGTTTATTAGCATCACAGTGAAATAATAATAATAATGATACACCCTAATAGGGCTGAAAGAGATTGTGTCTATTTCAATATGGTTTATCCATTCATTAATTGATTTTCTTTTCTGGCTTAGTCCCTTTATTAATCAGCGGAATGAACAGCCAACTTATCCAGCATATGTTTTACGCAACAGATGCCCTTCCAGCTGCAACCTATCACTGGGAAACACCCATACACTCTCATTCACACACATACACTAAGGACAATTTTCCTGACCCAATTCACCTGTACCACGTCTTTGGACTACTAGGGGAAACCAGAGCACCCGGAGGAAACCCACGCCAACACAGAGAAAATGCAAACACCACACAGAACGCCAACTGTCCCAGCCGAGGCTCAAACCAGCGACTTTCTTGCTGTGAGGCGATCGTGCTACCCACTGCACCACCGTGACACCCCCCCAATGTTGTTTAAAACTGTAAATATAGCAAAGTAAACAATCTGAGGCTGTGTGAGTGAGTGTTTGTGGATGTTTCCCAGAGGCTGTAAGGGCATACGCTGCGTAAAAACACGTTGGATGAGTTGGCGGTTCATTCCGCTGTGGCGCCCCTGGATTAATAAAGGAACTAAGCCGACAAGAAAATGAATAAATGAATAATTTGTAGCAATGGACAAGCTGTAAAAAAAATACCACCACATCACTTTCTGTCTGTATAACATTTATTTGATTTTCTCGATATATTTATTTTAATTAGGCAATATGCAGCACACTTTCACTGCACTTTTTAAATCACAAGATCTTCAAATAATGAAACGAAGCTCATCCGATTAATCGATTACATCAGATTTCCGAAAGCACCGGTTGTCATTGTGAGGTGTTTCTTAATGTGCGCCGGCAGATTCCTTGCAGTGCTAAAACTCCGTCCACAAATGGAGCAGATATAGGGTTTTCGTCCAGTATGCACTCTTTCATGCTGCATCAAGTGTCCCGACTGAGTGAAACTCTTCCCGCATTCGGAGCAGGAGTACGGCTTTTCTCCAGTGTGAATCCTGTGGTGCCGTTTTAAAATGTCGGCTGAACTAAAAGCACTGCCGCACTGCAAACACAAATGAGGCCTGGCATCGGTGTGCGTTTTCTGATGTTTCTTCAAGCAGTCCAGCCGGGAAAAACTCCTTTCGCATTGAGAACATGCGTACGGCTTTAAATCAGTGTGGATGATCATGTGTCTCTTCAGGCTGGACATTAAAGTGAATGTTTTTCCGCACTGTTCGCACTCATACGGCCGGTCGCCAGAGTGACAGCGCATGTGTTTTTTGAGTGCGTCCACAAACACGAAGCTTTTCCCACATTGCATGCATGCAAAGGATTTCTCTCCGATGTGGCTTTGATTGTGTCTATAGAAGTTCTCTCGACGGGCGAAGCTCTTTCCGCACTGCACGCAAGTGAAGGGTCTTTCTCCGCTGTGGGTTTTCTTGTGTCTGTTGAGGTTGGATGTACAGCTGAAACTCTTCCCACAGTGAGTGCAGGGGAACTCATCCCTGAGGTGTGTCTGTGAACTTGTGTCTCCGGTTATGAATTGGTGAGGGGTGTCCTCCACTTCAATGATTGTCAGCAGATCTGAAATGACATTAAAGCAGCCATCAGTAAAGGAGATCTTTCATGCACCTTTTTATAAGATGTAAAAGAAGTCTCTGATGTTCCTAAAGTGTGTGTGTGTGTGTGTGTGTGTGAAGTTTCAGCTCAAAACATGACACTAATAATGTTTTATAACGCTTTAAAACTGCCCTTTTTAGGCTTTGATCCTAATTGTGCCGTTTTGGTGACTGTCGCTTTAAATTCAAATGAGATGGTGCTCTTTTCAAAAGAGGGCGGAGCTGCACATGCCTGTGTGTCAGCATAGTGACAGTGGCTGTTTCTCAATATGCGTTCTTCAGCGGTCTTGCGTCCTCGTGTTCTCGTGAAACGTCATCATCAGCTGCCTAAGTTCAGTTCCAATACTCAAGACCGCAAGTACGGAGGACGCGTGAAACTTCCCGGATGTGTTCTTGATATCGAGGACGCACCGATGCAGACTTCAGCAGCGAGCTCTCTCTGGAAGTCCCAGAAGTCATTGCGACTGGAGGTGGGAAGCGCAGCATTTTATTTAGATTTATTATTTAAGTTCAGAGATATCACTTATTTACCTCAGGAGTTTCCCTAAATGAAACATTGAAAGTAAACATTAACATGAACATCTTAATAAAGGAATAAACACATTAAGGGTGTTTGTTTGATGAAATTCGTATTAAAATTTGTTTTATTTATATTGTGCAGAGTATATTTATAATGTTTTTATGCAAAGTATATATTTTGAAGAGGGGGGAAACGATAAATAGCTGTATGAATGCTGTAATGTTTAAATAATTTACTATTTAAAACGCGTGAAGTTCACGTGACCATCAGGAAGAACCACAGTCATTGGGAAGAACGCAGCATCCCATTTCTCAAAGGACGCGTTCTCTGCCCTCGCGGTCTCCTGAGTTCGTTCTTCCGAGGACACCTGGCAAGACCGCTCTCCACAAGAACGCAAGTCCATTCTCTGCGTTCTTGGAATTGAGAAACAGCCAGTGTCTATTAGGGGTGTAACAGATCATAGTTGATTTGTAATTAGTACGAAGCACAACCCACGATTCGGAACATACGTGATCTGCGGATTAAGGGGCCGATCACACCGAACGCACTTTATGTGTTGAGAGGCGCCTCTTTTTTTTTTTTTTTTTTTTTAATAATCTTTTTTATTGTTTTTAGCATAAGAAATAATCAAGAACATAAACAGTCAAAAAACAACATAAAAAATAAAGGGGGGTTACAAAGGCCATTTCAAAATACACAAATAGTCGGACACAACATAATACAACATCATCCAGAAAGCATAAGGAAATAAATAGAATTAAATATGAAACAAAAATAATTTACAGAGAAATGCATAGGCTCCACAATTCGACCTACTCCAGATCAATCTCACTTATAAAGATTTTCAAGTCAGCATTACTGATATAAAACTTAATTGGCCTCCAGATTTTTAAAAATGTTTTTAGTTTGTTCGCATCCCATATCGTATTTCCTCCATGAGCAACACGTAACTTAAGCTCCTAACCCAAATTTCGAAGACAGGCACATAATCTGACTTCCAATTTTGTAAAATTATTTTCTTTGCTAATATCATACACAAAGATATTGCCTGTGATATATATTGATCACCTATTTCTGAGGTGTAGAGGCGCCTCTTTTGAATGGTTTACTAACAGCCGCGAGCGTTTTGCAGGCTGCTTATGCGCCCTGCATTTTAATCTCCTCCTGCGCCTCGTGTTTTTGCCCGCTCAGTTAAAAAAAGTAAACTCTGAGCGGAAAAAGCGTGTTACGTCACTCGCGTCTTTTACATTCTCCAATCAAAGGAAAGCAGAGGCGGGGTTCCCGTTGAGGTGCCTGCAGTGTTTGTGTTGTCAAGACAACAATAGAGACTTTTTGAAGAGGGAGGAGAGACTTGGGCTGCGTCCGAAACCGCCTACTACTCAGTAGGTACTGCATTTGAATTTAAACGTACTACTCGGCCGTTAGAAAAGTACGTTCTGTACAGTATGAACGTAAAAAGTATGAATGGAATTCGGACGTGCTACATCTGCCATTTTGTCATGGTCACATGACCTACCGGCGTCAATTGCGTCGCTTTACTCCCATTCATGAGTTCGCTTGCAGGGCATCATGGGATTGGCGCAGCGTTCATGGGATGCACACTCCAGAATCACGCCGGAAGTAGTAAGTCATCCGTGTACTTCTCGCGTACTGATTTTCGAATTCTATGTGTCATGGCGATCTATTTCTTCCAGTTCTCCACTATTTCCATAGGGACTCGGCACAAAGGATTTGACGCGCAAAACCTCAAACTTGCAAGTTTACTTTTTGTTTGTCGAGAACAATAATCAAAATACAAACAAAAGAACTATTTACTAGGGATGTAACGGTATCAGAATTTCACAGTACGGTAATACCTCGGTATGAATGTTACGGTACGGTATTTATTGAATCATTTACAGGAAAAAACAAAACTTATGAAAATACTCCAAAAAAGTGCCAAAAGTGTCAATGACATACAAATTAGTCATCTATCTGTAAGCTTTGAAACAGGAACTTCAATTTTAATAACAAAAAAATATTAAACCATGTAAAAAAAATAAAGTTTCAATTTAGTATTGTTGAAAACTCATCACATTCAACATTTAATCACTCACTCACTTAGATAGAGATGGGTTTAAAGGAAAATTATCATATAAATATAATCTGGTAAAAGCTGGTATCTCTGGGTATTTACAATGTCCCCTGCAACAGAAAAAAACCCTCTCATTTGGGACTGAGGTTTCTGGGACAAGAGAGATATGACTTGGCCCAGGTTGACAGCAGTGAGTAACGTTGTGCATTGTCTTTCCCCCACTTGAGAGGACAAACCATGAGTAAGATAGAGGTCTCATGTCTGCATCAATCTGAACAGTGTGCTGACAACACCGCTATTCAGTACGCGCGCGACAACACAGCTGATAAGAACTCGCGCGACAACACCGCTATTCAGTACGCGCGCGACAACACAGCTGATAAGAACTCGCACGACAACACTGCTATTCAGTAAGCGCGCGGCGTCAACACCCGCTTTAGAGTTTTCCAGCTCTTTTTGATCCCCGCTTCTAGCAGCACACTCCATTTCCGCATTACTGGATCTGTAGCGACAACAGACCGCAAGGGATGATGGTCAAGCATGGGCTGATGGGAATTGTAGTTTCCGGTACCTCCCGTTTGCTTCATTCGCCTGAGCAAATTTTCTCAGAAGACCTATAGTTTTACCGAGTCATGCGACTACGGTAAAATCGAAAAAAATTAATATTGCGGTATGACGGTATTTACAATACCGTTACATCCCTACTATTTACACTTTACAAAGCTTCCAAATGAATTTGGTTTTCAAGAACGGTCAAAAGACGGTCTACCATCAAGCCCCTTCCTTCTTTCTAATCCTTTTTTTACTGTTGCTTACGCATACATATGACGTATGGCATGACTGAACATATGAAACATCATGCACATATTTAATCACAAATAAACATTTTAAATCCTGTATCAAATAGCAATAACTTTGTATCTCAATACAAATAATATAATATTATAGAAAAATATTACAAAAATAAAAAGACAAATCTCTCGGTGCTCTTTATGGCTCCAACACTATGAATTCGGACATACTACTCGGCTCGCATACTGATTTTAGCGTACTATATAGTATGGAAGTATGCGGTTTCGGACGCAGCGTTGGGGTTGCTGTTTAGGGTTATCCAGAGCTGTATGACTTCACAAACCATGAATATCACAATATTATTACTTATTAAAATTATATTAAGATCAACAGCAATACTTTCGAACATTACCCAGCTGATTCAGTCATTGACTAGCGACTTGAAAAAGTGCACTGCGCTCTTTTTTTTCTTGTCAACAAAAAGGCAGTGAGGTGCATCTCGTGATTTTGGAACGCTGATGCGCGGTTGGTGAGCTCAGCCCCTAATACATTTTGTTTACTTGTAGATTAATCCTAAATGTGTAACGATCACAGAGAGAGAGAGAGATCGCCTCCCAAGTCATTCAAATCACATTTATCAAAGCATTCAGGCTTTCATGTAAAATATAATGATGACAGAAGACGTCATGGTGGGTTTTACGGGATGTGGTGGGTTATTAAAGATGTTTTCTGTCACTACTTGTTTAGCCTGCATTAATGCATTTTAGTGTAAGCTGCACGATTAATCAGTCAATGATCAGGATTTCAACACCCACGCAAAACCAATTATAAATGATGGGGATTTGCATACGTTTATTAATCCTTCAATTAATTCAAATTTGTGTTTGAACAATGCAAATACCAAGAAAAAGAGTTTTTTGAGTTAGTTATGAAGTTACGAACAGTAAAAACACAAGCACTACTGGGAGGACAGTTTATAGCTATGATAAAACCACTGATGTTTATGGTAAAGATTAAAATCATCGTTTTATGCATTTAACTTGACGCTCAAAAATGAAAGTTGTAGGCAACAATTACATTATTTAACCAGTAGGTGGCGACAACCAGCCATCAAAAATATGTCACTGAATAATTCTTCAACAATTGCCGCATTTCCACTGACAAGCCAGTGCGAGCCAGGGCTTTTATTAGGACAGGCTAATAAAAATTTTTTCTAGTATCTCACCAGTTTTATCATCTCTTCACTGGCTCCCAGTCCAATTTAGAATTCAATATAAGTTATTGCTACTTGTTTTTAAAAGTTTGAATGGTCTGGCACCATTTTACATCTCTGAGCTTCTTCACTGGCACACTTCATTGAGGCCAATCAGGTCTGAAAACACGTTTCAGCTTGTTGTCCCCAAAACACGGTTGAAATCAAGAGGTGACGGGGCTTTTTCTGCTGCAGCCCCCCGACTGTGCAATGGTCTGCCTTTACACATCCGGTCATGTTCTTCACTTGGTGCTTTTAAGTCTCATCTAAAAAATCACCTTCTGTCTCTTGCCTTTGATTGTAATTAATTAATTTTAATCTGTTTTATATATTTTGCTTAATTTTTATATATAGGTATAGATTTTGTATGCTGGTCGTTTTGTAAAGCACTTTGGTCAACATCTGTTGTTTTTAAATGTGCTCTATGAATAAAGCAAACAAACAAACAAACAAACAAACAATCGCCCAGGAGGTTGAGTAGTGAGGCCGAAATCATGTGCGTTTCCACTGTCGGGCTGGTAGCTCGCAGCGCGTCACGCAAACCCTGCCCCCAGAATGTTCCTCGAATCAAACATCACACAACCCGCCCACTTTAGCCGGAATCAGGCAGATAAAGCACACCATCACGAAACCATTCAAATGAAGACAACCGAAAAAAACAAATGACACGGTACTGTACAACAGTACATGATATGTCTACACGCACAGGCCTGTGTGTTTTTATTTAGTAAATTCGTTTACTCGCCGACCAACTGTTGGCATCATACATCGAATGGTCTCGCCACTAACGGAGGAACCCAGCGCAGTGAGCGCACCATCCATAATATAAAACCCACAGAAATTCTCCTTTAATAACTCGGAATAAAATGTATTTTAATGATAGACGCTGTCAAACACTCAGCCCAAATGTCGGGAGAGATCTAAAACAGAGAAAGAAAATATAGTAAAAATAAAAAGTGGAAAATGACATTTTTGTTAGTCTTGCTGCAGTTTGGGAGAAATAAATTTTTAGGACAGCGGCCCTCCAAGACTGGGATTTGGCACCCCTGGACTAAGATAAAAATAAAACGAATGAATGTTTACTGTTCCAAAATATTCAAATTGTTTCTTAAAATATAATATATTTTGTTTAATCTGGATTTTTTTTGTTTGCTTTTTTTACCCAGGCATTTAAAAAGAGCTTATTTTAGGGCAGCAATCACAACACCGTCAAACCATGATATTTATATCCAAGGTTATCATACTGTCAGAATCTTTTACTGGCCAGGGGCGCCCCCAAGGGGTGGTCCAGGGGCGCCCCTTGTGTAAACTCTGTGCCCACCCTAATATGATTTAGTTGTTGATATGGTTAATTTAAATGTACTTTACGTAAATTCACAATATTTCAATGAATTAATTAATAAATAAAATGCAGCCTCTTAATTATTGTGGATTGATCAGTGCCACCGATGTATTCACTGAGATTGCACACTTTTTCTTAAGAAATGATTATTTTTTAAATGAAAAAGTTGTGTTTTATCTGACTGAAAACCGCAAATCCAAAATAAAATAAATAAATAGATGCATTTTGAAATCACTTTTCAGAATCAAGTTTATTTAGCGACTCCATTATTTTGCTATTTGACCTAAAAGAGCCAAAAATCTCAATGATTTAGTGGGTGTATTTTGAAAAAGGTACATCAAAAAAAAAAAAAAAGAATATGTATTAATAATATTGTGGCTCAAAAAGGAGCATGGATAAATGACAGTAATAGGGTCTGTATAGTGAGTTTGAGTGTGTGTATGTATGTAGTAATGTCTTTTGTTCAGTTTGTTTTATTAATTCATTCATTAATCTTCAATAATTTTAGACATGGCATATACTGTATGCTGTACAATAAAAGTATATGAAAAATAACTTTCCTGAAAAGTGTTTTAAAACTAAATATAGATTTTTATTTGGTTTGCATGTGTTCTTGCTGAATTTTTTCAAGGAATAAATTGCAATATTTCAAGAGTAATTAATGGAATTAATTAAAACTTCATTATTTCATTTACCAGAAACAAAAATATAACTTTACTAATTAATACACACACAATTCATTATTTTTTGTGTGCCACCCCAAGATTTGATGTGGCCTTACTTGGCCACCCCTAAGGAAATGTTCTGGGGGCGCCACCCTGACCCATGCCTACAATATACCATGGTATACTGTAGTAAAAACTAAAGTATACTACAGCATTAATTCAGTGTATGTTTAACAGTTCAGTATCAGTATGCTGTCATTAACAAAATGTTGTAAATAATATAATATATACAACATAATACACTTTACTATAGTATGGTTTAAAACACTAGAGCATTTACCACAAATGAAAGCTGCAGCATATAAATAAACGACAGTAGGTATTTTTTCAGCTCCTTAAGGTTTCTGATCTGAATGTTTTCCAGCAATCATCAGTGAAGAATCAAGAAAAACACCAACCTTGTTGCTCCTCTTTAATCTTTCCGTATGAATCAAGATCACTCATGTCGTCTTCCTCTTCTAATTTATTCATATTATTATCTTTTGTCTCTTTCATCTGCATTTAATTAGGCTTTAGCTCTTCTTCGTTCTCGTCAACTGATGGAACAGCGGTGATTTCCGCCATCTAAAGGGCTGGAGCGTGTGAAAGCGCTCATTTATTAAAGGGACAGTGCACGCAAAAATAAATGATCAGACTAGTTACTTGATTATAACCTTTTTTTTTCGAGTTTCTTTGATCAGTCGAACACTAAAAATATATATATCTGAAGACAAAAATATAAAAAACATACATTCGAAAACCTGTAACCATTGACTTCCATTGGGAAACAAATACTATTGAAGTCAATGGTTACATGTTTCCAGCTGTCTTCTGAAATACTTATTCAGTGACTGACAGAAGACAGAAAATTAGCACAGCAAGAAGGTCGCTGGTTCGAGTCCTGGCTGGGTCAGTTGGCATTTCTGTGTGGAGTTTGCATGTTCTCCCTGTGTTGGTGTGGGTTTCCTCTGGGTGCTCCTCCACAGTCCAAACACATGGGAAATTGATTAACTAAATTGGCCGTAGTGTATTTGTGTGAATGAGGATGTATGGATGTTTCCCAATAGTTTCCAGTTGCTGCTGGAAGGGCATCCGCTGCATAAAAAACAAAATATGCTGGGATAGTTGGCGGTTCATTCCACTGTGGCAACCTCTGAAATAGAGACTAAGCTGAAAAAAAATGAATGAATAAATGAATGAATTTCTTTGATATCATCATATTAATTTCATTCATCATAACAGGTGGACGCTATAATCAAATCATTGTTTTGCAAGTTAATTAATTACCATATTGAGCCACGTAAAAAAAAAAAATCTCTATATATTTTTATAGATATACAAATGGCAGTGGGTAGCGTTGTCGCATCACAGTAAGAAGGTCAACTAAATTATCCGTAGTGTATGAGTGTGTGTATGTGTGTGTGTGAATAATTGTGTATAGGTGTTTCCCAATACTGGGTTGCGGCTGGAAGGGCATCTGCTGTGTAAAACATATGCAGGATAAGTTGGTGGTTCATTCCGCTGTGGCAACCCCTGATGAATAAAGGGACTAAGCTGAAGTAAAATGAATAAATGAATATACAAACTTAGTACAAACACACATCTGACATACATTTTTAACAAATAAAATAAAAGTGAAAGTATTAACAGTCTCCCACACAATTATAGGTATACATATATTATTATTATTATTATTAAGGGTAAAAAAAAGAAAAATAATGATGTAAAAATGCTCAAAAAACATTTGTTATTGGTGGCGATTGATGTATAGACCACAGGTGTCAAATAGTTCCTGGAGGGCCGCAGCTCTGCACAGTTCAGTTCCAACCCTAATTAAACACACCTGATCAAACTAATGAAATCCTCCAGGCTTGTTTGAAACCTACATGTAAGTGTGTTGAAGCAGGGTTGGAACCAAATGAGGTTGGAACTAAACTGTGCAGGGCCTCGAGGAACTGAGTTTGACACCCCAGATGTAGTCACAAATTTCAACCACTAGGCGGCAGCAGCGGATCGAGCGCCGTTGGCTATTTTCACTTTCACTTCGTTACGTTAAATCAATAACAAGCAAACCTAACCTATCAAAAATAACTAATTAAACATTTGTTAATTTATTATTATGTATTAAACACTTATTAATATTTAATTTGTGTTAAATAACCAAATATATAAATACTAAAATATATAAAAAATATAAATACTTACTGATTAACATCCAACATCTGTAAAAGATGTCTAAATTAGTCCGTATTTTGTATATTTTTTTAATTTCTACCATTTAATTATGCTTTTGAATTGCATTATAGGAGCTTGATCTTTCCTCCAACAACTTTTAACCATGAAAAAGTTTTTAATTGAACATTTTTAATTGTTTACAGTGCTATATTGTCTGGGTTGGGGTTATATATATCACACTACAAACACCTTGTAATAAACTACAAGCACATTTTCTGAAGACTTATTTCTCTGTATATACTTTCTCATACATTATATCACTAAAACTCACTTTGTTAAACTGTGGAGCTCATCTCAGAAGGCAATTCAGACAATGGCTTGTATAACTGCATTTCAGGATGCCACAAATTAACCAAAGTAACCCTTACAGGTTGTGAAACAGTGTTTTTTTTTGTGCAAGGGAATCTCTCTGGGTGTTTTTGCGTGGGATTAAAGCACGTGCAGACTTGTTTATTGTTTATTCACTTCCTCCTGTAACTCTCCAGAATTGGCGACAGCTGGTAATGATTAAATAAGTCTGATAGACATCAGTGTTTTTACCGGAGAGAGGGAAGAAGTCAAACATTACCTTTATATTTAACACAAACCTGATATAACCGAGTAGGACATGTTCCTGGATTAACATCTGTGTTGATTCTGGAACAACATTCCAATCAGCCCATCAGAATTAAGGGATGCGTTTACAGTTTATGCTGAGTTTAGGCTTACGGTTTGTTTTATTTCTACATGAGTGTTATTCAACTTTAATATTGGGAATATTTTACATTTATGTTTGGGTTTAGGGGTAGGGAATAGGTATAGATACATTTAGCAAACAAACATTTGTTCCAGGATCAACATACAGTTGAAATCTGAAGTTTACATACACTGTATTAAAAGGCACATAACCATTTAAAAAAGGTCAGATGTTAATGTGACTAAACTTTGTCTCTTTTAGGTAAATTAGGATGATCACATGTGTTTCTGTTGTGCTTAATAGCAGAATAATGAGAGAGATATGTTTTGAGAAATTGTTATAACTTTTCTTAAAAGTCAAATTTACATATAGTACGATTATTCTGCCTCTGCTCAGATGATGATGTCAAGGTTTTGGAAGTTTCTGATTGGCTAATTGACAACATTTGAGTTAATTGGAGACACAACTGTAGAATAGTATTGAAGGAAAAGCTCAAACACACTGCTTCCTTGTGTGACAACATGAAAAAATCAACAAGCCAGAATCAACAACAAAGCCAGATTACAATTTGCTAAATTACACTGGGAAAAACACTAATGTTTGGAGACATGTGCTGTGCTCTGATGGAGCTAAGATTGAACTGTTTGGCCATAATGACCAGTGTTACATTTGGAGGACAAAGGGGAAAGCGCACAAGCCTAGAAACACCATCCCAACTGTGAAGTATGGGGGCGGCAGCATCATGTTGTGGGGCTGTTTTGCTGCAGAAGGGATTGGTCCACTTCACAGCATAGATGGCATCATGAAGAAAGAACATTATGGAGAAATACTGAAGCAACATCTCAAGACATCAGCCAGGAAATTACAACTTGGCCACAAATGGGTCTTCCAAACAGACCATGACCAGTGGCGTAGCGGACGGGCCCGCAGGGCACGCATCGCGGTGGGGCCCCGCGTTGTCATGATTTTCAATAATTGAAAATCCAGCAACCGCAATAATCAAACTCTTGGGAACAACTGTGGTCAGAACCAAAGTTCACAGGTCTGTGTTCTCTGAACACCTCTCAAGCGTTGGACTACTTCATTCTGATTGCTTGCCGCCGAACCGCGTCATAGCTCATACCATAAAGTTGACTTGATTTCAACAATCCTCAACGCTCACACCGGAGAAGACGCGCCACGCTGTTTCTTGCCACCGGTTCTCACTGAAAATGAATGACTTCTGGCTACTTTGACGCTCTCGCCGCTTTCGGTTTGTGATCGCTCCTCAGTTTGTGAAGGCTTCCCTGCCTCCCTTCCCCACTCCTCAATTTGTGATTGCTTCCCCCGCGTTGTCGCTCCACCCCGCCTCCCTTCCCCGCTTCTCAATTTGTGATCGCTTCCCCGTGTTGCAACCCCCCCCCTCTTCATCAGGGGGCCCTGTCAGTGATCCCTGCAGGGGGGCCTCCACATTTTGTGCTACGCCACTGACCATGACCCTAAGCATACTGACAAATTAATTAAACTGTGCTTAAGGGACAACAGAGTGAATGTTTTGGAGTGGCCATCACAAAGCCCTGAACTTAATTCTATAGAAAATGTGTGGGCAGAGTTGAAAAAGCTTGTGCGAGCAAGACAGCCTGCATATCTGACTCAGTTACAGCAATTCTGTCAGGAGGAATGGGCCAAAATTCCTGCAAACTATTGTGAGAAGCTTGTGAAAGGAGACCTAAAACATTTGACCAAAAGTATACAGTTTAAAAGCAAAGCTAAAAAATACCAAGGAAATGTGTGTAAACTTTTGAATGTCTAGAAATTAATAAAAAAAATTCTCAAAAAAAAAATTCTCTCATTATTCTGGCATTTAGCAAATGTAAGTTATTTAGGTAATCCTAACGGACCTAAAATGTAAACGTTTAGTATGATTTACCATCAGACATTTAAAAAAAAATTATTATGTTCCTTTTTTTAGGTTTATGTAAACTTCTGGGTTCAACTGTATATATATATATATATATATATATATATATATATATATATATACACGTCTAATAATGTTACACCTTGACTTTGTGTGGACGTTACCACTAGGATGTCTATCAAATGTTGGATTTTGGTCACTTTCCAATACAACCTAAAATCAACCAAAAAACAAGGTAATTTGACATCATTATTGGACGTCAAAATAACATTGTCCTTAGAAGCTGGATAGACATTGGATTTTGGTCACCTGACGTCATGACCTAAATCTGTAATATTAACGTCTTATGATGTTGTGTGCCTGCTGGGTTTATTTACCTTTGGTCGCCACAGTGGAATGAACCGCCAACTTAGCCAGCATATGTTTTACACTGGAAAACACCCACTCATTCACACTTATACACTACAGCCAGTTTAGCTTATTTAATTCCCCTATAGCGCATGTGTTTGGACTTGTGGGGAAAATCCCAGCACCCAGAGGAAACCAACGCCAACATGGGGAGAACATGCAAACTCCACACAGAAATGCCAACTGGCCTAGCCGGGACTCAAACCAGTAACCTTCTTACTGTGAGGCGATCGTGCTACCCGCTGCGCCACTGTTATGCCCAATGTGTTTTGATTTATACATTTAAATGCAACACTTTGCATAACAGAACAGAAGAACAGAACAGAACGCCGAGTAGAAGGATAAGAATGAACAGAATGCTTCTGTTCTGAGTCAGTTCTAAAGGTCAGCAGGAAGTGAAGAGAAGACCTGAGGGAGACGCCGATTATAAATGAATCAGGAACAGTTCAGCGCTGTTATACAGGATCACATTCACTGTGTGTTTATGTTCAGTTTCCTTGTTCCTTATTTATTCATGTGAAGTTCAGCTTCTGCAGCTGTTCTTGTATCCTCATAGTCACCCTTCTCAGAAACAGGACAATAATCTTCCTCAAACAGACATTGTGTATCATCCTTTTAGAGAAAGTGAACAATGCTTCCACTCTATTCAAGTATGACTAGGTGAGCTTATGCAACGTGCATGTTTACAGAAATGCAGTACTCATAAAAATATTGTAGCATCTACAGTTGAAGTCAGAATTATTAGCCCCCCTTTGAATTTGTATTTCTTTTTTAAATATTTTCCAAACGATGTTTAACAGAGCAAGGACATTTTCACAGTGTGTCTGATAATATTTTTTCTTCTGGAGAAAGTCTTATTTGTTTTATTTTGGCTAGAATAAAAGCAGTTCTTAATTTTTAAACTTCATTTTAAGGTCAATATTATTAGCCCCTTTCAGCTAATTTTTTGGATAGTCTACAGAACAAACCATCGTTATACAATAACTTGCCTAATTAACCTAACCTGCCGAGTTAACTACCCTAGTTAAGCCTTTAAATGTCACTTTAAGCTGTATTGAAGTGTCTTAAACAATATCTAGTCAAATATTATTTACTGTCATCATGGCAAAGATAAAATAAATCAGTAATTAGAGGTGAGTTATTAAAACTATTATGTTTAGAAATGGAAGCTTTAGCTAAAATTCTAGATGTCACGTCATTCATAATAATTATCTGATCAGCTTATAACAACCAAGCAAGCCATATATATATATAAGCCCATCTAAACAATCTGTTTTGCTGTACTCAGGTGACGTTGCAGAAGCTTCCCTCCATCCTCCCCATCAACACCACCACCAGGCCGGCCTCGTCTCCACTCAAGGGGTTGGCTTTGCCCTGCCTTCATCTTCAGGCAGCTCATCCAGAGTTCTGCACTATAGACGGGGCTTACGCCAAAGAGCTTTATGAAAGGACCGTTAAGAACTCGCATTTATGCAAACAATTCACAATAAATGTTCAAACGTTTATCTGCCTCATATAGTCTTTCTGGCAGAAATGTTTTTTTTTTTTTTTTGGTGGGGGGTCCAACTGTATATGTGATTAATGATAAACAAGGTAAAAACTAGTGAGTGAAGATTTTAAACACATTTTTTTTTTCTAAATGTCCATATGGTCAAAATACCCCTTTTTTTTTGCAGAAACAATTGTAAAACTCTCCCATACTCCATCCGCTGCATCAATAATATTCCTATATTTAACTCTCTCCTTAAAACTCAATTTCTGAATGTCACAATCATTGAGTTCTGTAGATGTTGTTCCTGTTTCCTTTTTGCTATTTGTTCTCTTGTCTTGTTTTGGACTTTGCCATTGTCTTGTAAAGCTTCCCTCAGCACTGGTAAGGCACTATATAAAATAAATGTGTTATTATTATTATTAGCAACTCAGTGGTGCAGTAGGTAGTAGGTAGCAGAAGGTTGCTGGTTCGAGCCTCGGCTGGGTCAGTTAGCATTTCTGTGTGGAGTTTGCAGGTTCTCCCTGCATTCAGAATGAATTAATGAAATAATAATTACTTTTATTATTATTTAAAGTGTTTTATTTAATTACCCTGGTGACTGTAAAGCGTACTTGAGCTCTGAAAAGCCGCCATATAAAATAAACATATTTCTATTATTATAGTTATTATTATTATTATTCATTCATTCATTTTCTTTTGAGTTCAGTCCCTTTATCAATTAGGGGTCACCACAGCAGAATGAACCGCCAACTTATCCAGCATATGTTTTAGGCAGCGGATGCCCTTCCTGCTGCAACCACCCATACACACTTGTATTCACACACATACACTACAACCAATTTAGCTTATTCAATTCACCCACTGCATACCACATGTGTTTGGACTGTTGGGAAAACCGGAGCACCCAGACGAAACCCACACCAACACGGGGAGAACATGCAAACTCCACACAGAAATGCCTACCGACCCAGCCGAAGCTCGAACCAGTGACCTTCTTGCAGTGAGGTGATTGTGCTACCCACTGTGCCACCGTGACTCCATTATTATTATTATTATTATTATTATTATTATTAATAAAAGTGTTTTATTCAGTTCCCCTGCAGACTGTAAAGTGTGCTTGAGCACTGTAAAGGCGCCATATAAAATGAACATTATTATTTAATTATTATTATTATTAATAAAAGTGTTTTAATTAATTCCCCTACTGACTGTAAAGCATTACCGAGCACTGGAAAGGTGCCAAATAAAATATTATTATTATTATAAATATTATTATTATTATTAATAATAATAATAATAAATATGGTTTCAATAATTCCCCTGCTGACTGTGTTTGTGGTTGTTCGTGTCCATCAGTTAAGGGTTAATAGCGGTCAGAAATGAGTCGTCTGGAAAGCACCGTTCAGTCCAAACTCAGGCCTGGGGTTACATGTGTCCACTGAGCATTTTAACACACAAACCATGACAACACAATTCAACACAAGCTGCTGCTTTAAATGGGGAATTCAGATGCAAGATCTCATGAACAACTCTAGATCACAAATCGATTGATACTGGAAACATTTTAAAGGCAGAATAACTTAATTAAAGAGCTAATCGAGCACTCAGAATAGGGAACATACTTTTAGAAAAGTCTTATCACTGAGGGTAAATGCCAAATCTATATTTACATGTAGATGTGAAGCTGTGAGAAAGAAGGAAATGCAGAGAATAAACAGAAACAGCACTGTAATATTCATATCTACAAACATGATAACAATAATAAATCTCTTTGGCTGAGTAACTTTGACTATAAAAGCACTGAGCGTCAACACATATTTTGTTATTTGTTTTGCACAATCAAAACTAAGTGAAGTGTATTTATAAAATAATTTGGAGAGGATAACATGCTTATGATTGATCACAGCTGGTCCTGCATTAGCAAATTCATGACTCACCAATCAGATGATTCCTAAGCCACCATTACTAAAATTCCACATCACAGCCATCTTCATTTTGAAGAATCCCCCCTTCAGCACTGTTGCCCCACAGCAGGAACGTCACTGGTTCTAGCCCTTACCAGGTCAGCCAATGTGACCCAGAGACTGTTTAGATCAAGGATGTCCAAATACAGTCCTGAAGAGCCGATGTCCTGCAGATTTTAGCTCCAACTTGCCTCAACACACCTGCACGGATGTATCTAGAAAGCCTATTGTGAGATTGATCAGCTAGCCCAGGTGTGTCTAATTGGGATTGGAACTAAACTTTGCAGGACACCGGCCCTCCAGGACCGAGTATGGGCACCCCTGGTTTAGCTGCATGTCACTGATGAGAAGATGATGAATATTTACTGTATGATGACCGAAATGGCCTTAAACACCCAGCAGACACAAGACGTCAACATGCCGTCAGATGGAAATTGTACCCTAATGTTGTGGAAACGTTTCGTTTTTTTGGAAATGAAAATTGGGTTTACATCAGAACTCAATGTCAGCCCGATGTCAATGCCCAATGTCCAACCTAAAACCAACTAAATATCAACGTCTAATGATGTTACAGCTTGACGTTGTGTCGACGTTACCACTATGACGTCTATCAGATGTTGAATTTTGGTTGCCATTACTAATGAATATGTCAGTATTTGATGTCAATATGATGTTGGTTGAAGATGTTGGCTCGACATTGGATTTTGGCCACTTTCTAACAACCTTAAACCAACCAAATATCAACGTCATTTGATGTCATTATTGGACATCAACATAATGTTGTCTTTAGGCGCTGGCTAGACGTTGACTTTTGGTCACCTGACATCACAACCAAAATCTAACCTAATATTAATGTCTTATGACGTTGTGTGCCTGCTGAGCAATAACTAAATGCACTACAGAATGTTACGTTTACACACACATCCACAAATTACATGTAAATGCATCAGCTTTTAAATGCATAATACTCACTACTCATGAGTACTTTTAAAAGGGCTGCTTTTTACTTCTACTTTGAGTAATATTTACAACAATTCAATTTCAATTCAATTCAATTCAGCTTTATTTGTATAGCGCTTTTACAATGTAGATTGTGTCAAAGCAGCTTCACATAAATGGTCATAGTAACTGGAACAGTGTGGTTCAGGTTTTAGTGTTTAAGTTCAGTTCAGTTCAGTTTAGCTCAGTTCAGTGTGATTTAATCATTACTGAGAGTTCAAACACTGAAGAGCAAATTCATCGATGCGCAGCTCTACCAATCCTGAACCATGCGAGGCAGTGGCGACAGCGGAGAGGGAAAAAAAACTTCACCTGATGGGAGTGAAGAAAAAAAACCTTGAGAGAACCAGACTCAGTTGGGCACGACCATTTTATTTTCTCCGCTGGCCAAAAGTCTTGTGCAGAACTTCATTCGCCGTGGTTTATGCTGGTACAACAGGTACTTTTACTCTACTCACACTACATTTTTGGGCAAGTAATGGTTCTTTTACTTAAGTATGCTTTTTCAGTACTCTTTCCACCACTGTTCATTAGCTACTATAGCAGGAGAGTTCTCGAGCTCAAACTCCCCTCTGGCCCTGCAAACTGGAGGGAGACCCGGGCTTGAGGATCTTATGAGCTCAGAGCTCTCTCCCGGGACAGCATGCCAAACAAGCTTTATAATCAATCATCTGCTAAGTGTGAACTCTTGAAAGACTCTTCGTCTTCTTTTCTTTCCTTTGTACAGAATGATCTTAACATTGTTTATACACAAAAAAATGAGACATTTATTAAAAAAGTTACTTTGGTGTTGCAAAAAAGATTCTTCTATGGTATCGCTAACTTTATTTTTAAGCACGTATGGAGTTTCATGCATTATAAATTATTACCAATGACTGTAAAAAATATGGACGACGCGACAACCCCTTTTCCCATTGAACGCCTTGAGGGCAAAACGCCTGCTTGACGGGCACAAACTGTCGCAAAAGACTGCTGAAATTGGAGCCTTGACATGCGCAGAAGGACTGTCTGATGGAGCCAGAGGAGGAGCCGCGAAAATGAGCGGAGTCGAGCTTCCAACCAAACGCTTTATGTAAAATCAACCACGCCCCCGAACTTCTCAGCATGCGTTTGCTGTCATATAAACACAAATGGATGTAATAACGTTAACAAATATGAGGGTTTTATATATTTAATCGCGCCAGTTCCGGGCCGCAGCGCATAACCTACTCGCAGCGTCGCGGGCTGATTCCGGCTCGCATGCGGCAGCGCCGGTTCGCTCGGCCGCGGCATCTGGCTCGATTGACTCAGGCTGGAATCGGGCAGTGAGTCCAGGTATCCGGAGTAGGTCCAGCAGAGGTAGTCAGTCTGAGCTCTGAGGGGTAAGTCTCCGGCAGGCGAGAATCTAGCTGGAACTGGCCCGAGTGTATTTTGCTATCTGGGTGGCTAGGTGTACGTGTATCAGCAAACTAATATAGCCTGAAAAAAGCCCTGACCCTAGCGAATAAACAGTGTTCCACCAGGATCATGTATGTCAGAAACTATAGTTTACTGCTGAACTCATTTTGTCATGGTAAAATAACACAGAAATCGAATAATAACACTTCAGTCTTCTGCCGAAGCTCAGACGCGCTGCTTTGAGAAACTGTCAATCACGATGACACGCCCAGCAGTAAATTACTGCTAAAAACAAACTCTTTACAAAAATGAAGACCTATTTCAGCACAATAACCAGTGCCTTAATCGACCAGAACCATCTTTCGGGACATTTTATTGCAAGTGTAATAAATTTTTTTATTTGGGCTCAAGTCTCCTTCATTGACACGGAGGAGGCGGGCTTAATGACTTGTACTGCAGCCAGCCCCCAGGGGGCGATCTAACGGCCGAGACCTTTACTCAAATGCAGGCTTGCGGCACACTTGATTATTACACACAATCTTTGGTTACATGTTGTAACGAAGGGGCTGACAGAGGGATCCATTTGCAGTAGATTTATTAAACACAGTTTAATAAACACAAGCACACAGATGTAATGCGTGTGCGAACTCACATCAAACACAATCGTGTTACGTTGAAGCATCAACGGCAGGTAATCACACTATGAATGTTTAGGCATGGGTCAGAGGCAGGCGGCGAATATCAAAGTCAGAGTCCAGGCTAGAGTTCAAGGCAGGCGGCTAGAATCAGAGTCGGTGATCAGGCTGGAGTACAAGGCAGGCGACTGGCAGGATGAGGCCGGCGAACAAGGCAAGGTAAGCAACGGGAAAGCAGGCAGAGTAGAGAAACGCTCAGTAGTGTTAGCCGGGGCAGAACAAGACTTCGCAATGACTGAGTGTGTGAGTGCTGCTTATAAGCGTGAGCGTGGGTGATTAGGTGGATGCGCCTCAGGTGTTTAGGCTATCAGTGTATATGGATGATGTAATGCTTAGAAGTCCGGGGATGGTGGCCTCTGCTGGCCAGTGAGGGGAATGACTGGGACCGAGTCGGTGACACATGTGTGGCAGATGCATTTCACAATTGAATTTGGATGCAATTACGGCATTTAATATCATATAGAACCACATTAAACAATCAATCTTCCAGAGACAGTTTTGGAGATCAATGCATGCAAGATCTGTGGTGATTCCTGAATTTTATATTTATATGTTAGAGAGAGAGCTCAACATGGCCACAGTATTCAGGATAGAGTTGACTTTGGACAAATTTGCTGCTGAACGCCTCATAGCTACACACTGGTGTAACAAATATATTAAAACATGTGAATGAATCTCACACATTATCGCTTTAGTGTGTAATCTACACCAGTCGGTGCATGAGGAAAGCCATCATTGACTCCAGCCACCCAAGCCATAGACTTTTCTCTCTGCTACCCTCAGGCAGATGGTTCCGCAGCATCCGGTCACGCACCAGCCGACTGAAGGAGTTTCTTCCCTCAGACTATCAGGCTGATGAACACTTAACACACCCCACACAGACTCTTCCATACCTCTCACTGAACACCATCAATATGTAGCATGCACTGCGCTCTAACCAATCCATATACTTAAATCAATACCGCCTACAACTATGTGGACATATCGATGTCAATTTCACATTGTCGTTGTATTTGCACTGTCTGTATTTTGCACTGTCAATGTATCTGTATTTTGTAGTGTCTGGAGCCCGCACCTAGGCTTTTCACTGCTGCTGATGATGTGACAATAAAAGTGATTTAATTTAATTACCAGTTACAAAACAAACTCACTGCAAAAATTATTAAAACAGCAAAATAGCAAAGTTCTGTCTTTTTTTTGCGCATTTAGTGTCTGCTACTTCCAACACAGGCTCATTTCGAAAACGTGATCCTATATACAAATCTGGAGATTGTGAATTACGTAGTCAGAGGTACGTATGGCTATATTACATTTTTTAAACGAACGCTACGGGGCGATATGACACCGTTCCTTTTCGCGCTAACCAGCTGACCACTTACCTCAGTTTGGACGACTTTCCTCCCGGCAACAAGTTTGTCCCATTAGCTCATCATGTACGTTGGCGGACTTGAGATGCAGAGAGGAGTTGACCACGATGACGGGGTTCGAGTCAGGTGAAGAACGGCTCCAGAAAGCAGGTAAGACAAAAGCAGAAGCCAAAAAATAAAAGAAAGTAAATAACAGGGCGAGAATGTGGTAAAATCTGAAATTGTGGTAAAAATCAGACAAGGGCTTTTCTTTTTCTGGATTGCTTTTGAAAATTGTTGGTTGGGTTTAGGGAAGTGGGTGGGCGGGTCAATTGGTAAAATTGATTGGGTTTAGGGAAAGTGGAGAGTGGGTCAGTCGATTGGTTGGTTAGTCAGTCAGTCAGTCAGTCAGTCAGTCAACAGCGGCCTCTAGTGGATTTACATAAGAACAGCAGGCGTGAATAGCACTCGCCAGAGACATTTGAGATATAAAAAAAGTGTACACAGCGGCCTCTCATGGATTCGCGTACCTCCTAGGATGTATTTTGCGGCCTCCAGAAATATATATAGAGGTACATTTTCAGAATGAGCCTGGGTTTTCTTCTTCTGTCTAAAGTAATAATAAAGCGTTCACAAATTGAAGTTTGTTACCTACACAGGACGCAATTTCCGCCATTTAAATTTATCTCCTTTAAATGTCTTTGGGTTCATTAAGCAATCTGTGATAAAGACAATATAGTAGTCGGCTGTAGATGATGAAATTTTGATATTCACAAATAAAACATTTGGATTTAAGTATGACCAGACTTGTTCTTATGTGATTTTTGTTATGTTTTGGCAAGATCTGGCAACATGCTAGCGATTTATAATAGATAAGAGACACGTTTAAATTAGTAATAAATAACGAGCTTCTAAGTTTGGTTCTGCACACTTTGCATGTAGTTTGTTTGTTGTAAATTTATTTGTCGCTACTTGCAATTTTCAAGGCTCAAATCAAATGTTGAATGTCTAAAACAGGCACTAAAATGTGAATCGACTGAAGTGAAAACTGAATTTAGCTGCAGAGATTGGGGGAGTTATCCTTCTCTAGCACGCACATGGTTTTGTAAAGCAACTTGAATTAGACAGAACAACAAATGCACCATTTGTTCCTTTTTTGTGTTTGTTTGGGTTATTTTAAAAGCTGAACTTGAAGTAGAAATAAGGAAATACGAGTAGGTAGGATTCACGGGGAATCCTTCTGTGCCCACACACTTCTTATTAAATCTAAATCGGCTGCATTGTTAAATATGAGCTTTAAGTGCTTACATATAAATAACGGGTTAAATGTATTTCATGATATGACTCAGTATACCTAATATATATTATGTTACTTGTTTATACAGTATTATGCAATAGCTTTGTGATGCTACTTTGACTACTTGACATTTTTAACTGGTGCAAGATCTTTGACCCCAAATCATGTTCACATCAATGGCATTTGTGTTTGTTTATTTGAGCATTTTAGACATTAGAAATTATTGTCATAGTAATATTATTATAGGTGGGCATATATATATATATATATATATATATATATATATATATATATATATATATATATATATATATATATATATATATATAAATCTAGATTAATCTCACTGTAATCTTGGAATTAATCTAGAATGAAATGGCTCATTTGAATTCTGCCAAGGGCATTCGGAACATGTGTGCTACCCAAATAATGACTAAAAGTAAGTCTTTGAGAACGGGTTTCTCAAGCCAGGTGGCGCATTAGACCAGGGGCACATCTCCTGTTTCCAAAATGCATCGCAAACTGCAGGAGAAACAGTTCTACTATGATAATTGGGGATGAAAATAAACGATGTTCAATAAGATGTGCTTTAGTGTTTACTAACTGTTTATTCAGTAAACACAGGGCCGGAGTGGGACTCCTTTTCAGCCCTGGAGTTTCAAGCCTCAGACCGGCCCACCTCAATTCACGACTGACTATATTAAAATAAGGTCATTTCCAAATCAGTTTCTAATTACACTATCACGTCTTTTTTTGAGAAAACAGCTGCTTTAGAACTTCAAATGTTCAACAACCCTAACAGTATTCTATGTCTTAACAATAAAAATGAAAATAAATAAATAAATAAATACTCAAACGAGGATCAAAACCGGGTTCGAAATCCAACATGCTAACCACTGGACCACAACAGTCATATTTTGAGAGAGGACTCATCTGAATAAGAAGACTGTGGTCAAGTAAATAAATTAATTAATTTAAAAAGTGTGACTGTTGAGAGCAACAGATTCTGGAACTAGGGACACCGACCCTCGCGGCCAAAAAATGGACCGGCCCACCGGGAATTCTCCCGGTCCTCCCGATTGGCCAATCAGGGCCTTAGTAAACATGAATGTTGAACTGTAGGCCTACATAAGCTCTAAACAGCCATTTTTGATTACCTTAATCCGACTAAAGTCTGAACTGAACTAAACAGAAATGGAATTAAGACATGTGGAGTATGCAGATATTAGTGGCATTATTGAAGTAAACACCGCGATCAAATTATTACCATCATGTAGGACTTTTCACCATATTTTCCAACAAGATCCACACAAGTGGCTGTCAGTAAAGGACCACAAACGCACAGACACACACACACACACACACACATACACACACACACACGCACACACACACGCACACGCCACACCACGTGCGCACGCGAAAGTTTTTTTCTTTCCATTTGGCGTGTGGTATAAAATTCCATAACACTCTCACCAGTCCTTACTCCTTATTTGCGTCTAATACACTGGTTTGTCACGGGGGCATGAATGAAATGTTCATGAGTGAAAGTGAAACTGCCGAACTGCAGTTAAAGTCACGCAAAATTACAAGACACTCTTACATGAAAGCGCTTCACGTAAACACGTAGGTTACAGATGTCCATGTAAGCGTAGTCAGACGTGTTTTCGAAGTAAGTGACAGATCCACAAGGGCATCCAGCTTATTTGATTCAGAAGGGCACTTTTTTATCAGACGCTCACCGGTTTGACTTTCATTCATCGTTATGCATTGTAAAAGCAGCCGCTCCATTTTATTTGTATTTTTTACTGACATGCATAAACTCTGCAGGTGTTTATGCGTTTCAGTAAAATGCAGAGTACCACTCTATTGATATTTTAGCACCGCCAAAATATCAATTGAGTGACACAACAACAACACGGTGAATGTTTTTGAGTGGCCCAGCCAGAGCCCAGACCTAAATCCTATTGAACATCTCTGGAGAGATCTTAAAAAGGCTGGACATTGCCGCTTCCCATCCAACCTGATGGAGCTTAAGAAGTACTGCAAAGAGGAATGGGCAAAAATCCCCAAAGAGAGGTGCGCCAAGCTTGTGGCACAATATTCAAAAAGACTTAAGGCTGTAATCGCTGCCAAAGGTGCATCAACAGAGTATTTGGCAAAGGCTGTGATTTTACAGGGTTTTTTATTTTAAATAAATTTGCAACAATTTCAAAAACTCCTTTTTCACATTGTCATTATGGAGGATTGCGTGTAGAATGTGGAAAAAATAAATTAATTTCTATTCTATAAATTAATTCTATTGCATTACTAAAGCTGTAGGAGTAGCTGAAAAGCATTTAGTCTGAGATCCACCAGTCAGGGCTTTACCGCTGTCATGTAACAGTTAAATAAGCATCCATTTGTGCAAACCCTACTAAGCACAGCCATCCAGATGATGTTCAGGCATTTCTTTTTGGCTAACCCTTGCGGGAAACCAGCACTTCCCCTTTTCACTGCCAGTTAAAGCAGAGCGTATTTTCTCAGAAATGCAAGTTAATCCTGATCGGCTTAAAGTGAAAGTGAAACTAACAGTCTGAATGTGATAATATGAGAAACACATTTTCTACGAAGCCTATATGCATGAGCTGACTGCATTTCTGAAAAAGCAGCTACATTATTGACTTTAAAAGATCTAATTCATAACAGTTTACATCAATAAACAAAATGAAAGTGTAAAAACTGTGTGGTTTGTGTTTTACAGAATCTTGGAAGACTAAGGGAGAAGTAGTTTTTGCTCAATCAGCTTAAATCCTTCAGATAAAGCGGTAGTTATGGTACGTCTGCAACTGTATTTGTTGAAAACATGTCAGTCAGACCTGCTTCTTTTTGCATTTATTAGACAGCAAAATACTGTATATATCTAAATATTCATAAACGCACGTTATCTTCAGCAGCACAAATGCATGTCTTACATTATAGATAAACAAATATTAACAAATTAAATGAGTTTATGCGTAGAATAAGAAAAATACCTGGCAACATTATCAGAAGATTATTGTTTTTTTTAATTAATTTTATTTTGAGGCGTCAACATTAGATAGTTTAAAGTGAAAGTTAAGATCAAATATTTTTAAGTTGGTGCTTGTCGTAATTATATTTACTATTGTTGTACTTTTATTTTATTTTATTAATAAATTGAATGTTTTTTGTGTGTATTATGTTTGGTGAACAATTTTGTGTGTAAGAAACAAAATGTATTATTATTACTATAATTATTATTATTATTATTGTTATTATTACTATTATTATTATTATTAACAATAATAATAATTCCTAGCATATATATATATAGCTTTTCTATACACTCAAAGTGCACACCAGCTGATTGGTGGAGAGGAGACAGAGTGAAGATATGCCAATCATGATATGGGGATGGTTAGGAGGCCATGATGGACAGAGGCCAGTGGACAAATTTGGCCAGGATGCCGGGGTTAAACCCCTACTCTTTTTCGAAGGACATCCTGGGATTTTTAATGACCACAGAGAGTCGGGACCTTGGTTTAACGTCTCATCTAAAAGACGGCGCTCACTGAGCAGTATAGAGTCCCCATTAATATACTGGGGCAATAGGACCCACACAAACCGCAGGTTGAGCGCCCCCTGCTGGTCTCACTAACACCACTTCCAGCAGCAATAGCTTTCCCTTGTGGTCTCCCATCTAGGTACTACATATGCTTAAAAATAAAAAGTTTTTTTTATTTACAAATGTTTAGTTCTTTGTACTGAAAAAAACAGCATAAATATATTCAGTAACAACATAACGTTTTGCAGAAACTTCTTTACAAAAAACAAACTAACATACATTCTAGTGTCAAAATTAACTACTTTTAAGTCAAAAATAAGATTTAACGTTACTAATTTTATGTTATTTTTATTGTTGACCTTTTATTTTGATTATTTCAATTGGATGTTTTTCCCCCCTGTATTATGCTTGATGTTTTGCATGTAAGAAATAAAATGCAGAATTAATATTATTATTATTATTATTATCATCATCACCAATATATACTGACCCAAGATGTTAGTTCTTGTTTATTTAAAGAAAACTTTCAAATATTAAAAATAAAGTAAATGTCTCCTGATTAAAGTATGTTTAGATATTTGTACTGATAAAATTATTCAGTGACAATATTTTTGGCATTAACATTCATTTCAGGAGCAAAAAATGCATCTCTTGTTTTATATATAAACAAATGGTTAAACATTCGACAAGTTTATGCTTACAATAA
Organism: Danio rerio; assembly: GCF_052040795.2. Classification (NCBI taxonomy): domain Eukaryota; kingdom Metazoa; phylum Chordata; class Actinopteri; order Cypriniformes; family Danionidae; genus Danio; species Danio rerio. Next base: position 2,966,830 of record NC_141041.1, read on the forward strand.
GACAAATATCTGGCAACATTAGCCCCTTTCACACAGTGATACCGGTAAATATCTGGAAAATTTCCGGAACGACTTTACCGGTGTATTCAAAAAAGCGCTGTTCACACAGGCGAGGACGTTACGGAAATTTTCCGGAAAAGTGCATTCACACATCTATTCCAAAATACCGGTAAATTCTGACATCATTAACCAGAAATGAGCTTTAAACGGCTGCGCTTGTATTTGTAAACATTGACTATATTACAAACTCTGTGGATGATCAATATTGTGAACAACTTTCGCAGGATCACTTTCGCATGTCGAGATGTTCATACACTGAAAAAAATTATTCAAAGATGTTTCCTTGGATTTACTCAATTTTTTTACGTTAAGTGGTTGTAAACATTTTATTTGTGTTGAATTTGAACAAACAAATTAAGTTGAACATTGTTAAACTTAATTTGTTTGTTTAAATTCAACACAAATAAATTGTTTGCAACAGTTCTGCATGCAACACTTTTTTCAGTGTAATATGTGCGTGTGCAGGCGCTCACAGGCTGAAAGGGGCTATTATCAGAAACAAATAATGTTTGTAAAACTGTTAAGATCTTTGGAATTAAAAAAAACATTAAAAATCCAGTAACATGACATTTTGCAGAAGCAAAAAAACAAAGCCTAAAAATGAACTCATTTTATTCTAATCAAAGATAAGATGTAACCTTACTGATTTAACCTACTTTATGTTATATTTACTATTGTTCTATTTTTATTTAGATTATTTCAATTGAATGTTTTTTTCCTGACCTGTACTATGTTTGATGTACAATTTTGGGTGTAAGAAATAAAATGCATTACTAATATTAATATTATTATTATCATCATCATCATCATCATCATCGATATACATTTACCCAAAATGTTAGTTCTTATTTATTTTAATAAATTTGCAATAAGTAAATGTATTCTGATAAAGAATGTTTCGATATTTGTACTGATAAAAAATATTCAGTAGCAATACATGTTTAGGGCAAAAACATTCATTTTAGGAGCTTCATTTACATGTAAACAAATGCTTAAAATAAGAAAAATATCTGGCAACATTATAAGAAAAATATAGTCTTTAATTACAATTGTTTAGACATTTATTTTGAAATACAACATAAAAATATTCAGTAACAACATGACATTTTGCTGAAACGTCTTCAGAAATAAACATAATTTCCTTTAATTCAAGTCAAAAATAAGTAATTTAACGTTAACGATTTTATTTAACGCCTCTTATGGCCACAAAACGTATTTTATTAGTTAGCAATAGCAACAACTGTAGGCTACAAGTCTTAATAATGTAGTATTGAATAACCATGATCTCATTTCTCCTTTCCTGTACTTGGTCTTATAAAAAATTTACAGCTGAATTAACGTCTTGCGAAATGTTTTGATATGCAGCCAGACGACTCCCATTTACTGACAAACAGAACATACGGGAAACCAAAACATTCCCAGGAAGCGAAAGCAGATTTATCCTCCCGAGTTCAATTGCAGAAATATTTTTGCATATTTGCAGCCAGACACGCTCTTACAATCACTCCATATCTCATTCACTCTCCTTCAGCTTAGTGCCTTATTTATCAGGGGTCACCACAGGGGAATGATCCGCCAACTATTCCAGCATATGCTTTACACAGCGGACGCCCTTCCAGCTGCAACCGAGTACTGGAAAACACCCATATTTATGAGGGGTCACCACAGGGGAATGAACTGCCAATTATTCCAGCATATCCTTAACCAAGCGGACACCATTCCATCTGCAATCGAGTACTGGGAAACACCCATATTTATTAGCAGTCGCCAAAGTGGAATGAACCGCCAATTATTCCAGCATATGCTTTATACAGAGGATGCCCTTACAGGTGCAACCGAGTACTGGGAAACACCCATATTTATCAGGGGTCACCACAGGGGAATGAACTGCCAATTATTCCAGCATATGCTTTACCCAGCGGACGCCCTTCCAGCTGAAACTGAGTACTGGGAAACACCCATATTTATCAGGGGTCGCCAAAGTGGAATGAACCGCCAATTATTCCAGCATATGCTTTACACAGCGGATGCCCTTCCAGCTGCAACAGAGTACTGGGAAACACCCATACACTCTCACATTCACATTCACACACACACACACACACACACACACACACACACACACACACACACACACACACACACACACACACACACACAATGGCCAATTTAGCCCCTGGTGGAAACCCACGCAAACACGGGGAGAACATGCAAACTCCACACAGAAATGCCAACTGGCCCAGATGAGACTCGAAGCATCAACCTACTAGCTATAAGGTGAAAGTGCTAACCACTGAGGCACCGTGCCATACCATTGTGCATTAATGAAGTGCGCCTCACACAGGTGAGTGGGCTTGACAAACCACCTGTAGAAACACTCTTCTCACTCTCTCTCTCTATATATATAAACACAGCTCCTTTGTATAATTAGCACTTTGTGTGTACATTGCTCCTTCTCGTTGAGTCGCTGAAAGCCTCCTCACAGTCTTTGCAAATACGAATGCATGCATCATCATGTTGAAGACTCTTCAGGTTTATGAATGAGATGCAATACAGTCCTGACGGTTTTCTCCAGGTTTGGACAAACTCCAGGACGTGATGTTATTAACACTCGACACGTCTGATGGTCCTTTAAAAACTCCTCCAAGTCTTTATTTCCCTCTTGATAATCATCGAGGATCAGCAAACAGTCCTCCGGCCCTTTAAGAGACTGCTTTATATCCACTGGTCGTTCATGTTGAACGCTGGAGTTGATAATCTGATTTAAATTCCCTTTATTTTGGCTGCAGTGGAGCAGCAGGAGCAGACGGAGCCGGCGGGTGTTAAACGGGTCTGTCTGGGAACGGGATGCCCAGCTGTAGGACAGGATTTGGGTGAACGTGGTTTTCCCGCAGCCGGAGTCTCCGAGGAGGAGGAGAATCTGCCCCTTTTCAGGAATGACGGAGCTGATGTTTACGCAGTGGCCATCTCTGGAATGGAGAAATGATGATGTGGTTTAAAGCAAACGTGAAATCAAAACAAACCATATTGATTTTGTTGCCGCACATTGCTAGCTTTGTGCTGAACATTTCATTTGTGCATGTTAAGAAGAACAAAATGTTGTAATCGAACGATGACATCTGCACTATTTGTTCTTAGTTAAACTCTCAGAATAGGTCTGTTTGAGGTATTGGGCGTGGCTAACATACTTAACCACGCCCCTCCAGCTGTCAGTTTTGACAACAAACAGAAATGGTGAGCAGCAGGGGTCCGTTATTCGTACCTCGCTTAAATGATCTAAGATGATTTGGCAGATCCTGGATCTTTTAATCTTGATAACTGATCTCTCGCTAATTTGGTTCTTCAAACAAGTTCGTGAATCAGATTAGAATGTCTGGATAAACTGATCTGAGATCGCTGCGTGTGTTGTGAAGGTCAGATCTATCGATCCTCGAAATCATGATCAGCAATGCAGCGATTGGCTGACGGCACAGCAGTGTAATGACATCATCTGATTAATATTCAATTATGCATGCGAGCAAAATTACATCAAATTAGCAGTAAACGGTGCGTTAAATATGACACTCAATAACCTTTCACGATTGTTGTGAGCTGCAGGCTTCACACTTTCATGTGTCAAGAGTATTCATCATGTATTTCAATGCAAATCAATGTATTTAGTTCCACATTTAGAAAAGATTTTCTTTATTATAGTAGCCGTTTTTTAATTGGTGTAAAGAATAACTGGTTGTTGATAAAAGCATTTTCATATTGGTAAAGGCGTCTGCAACTTTTGTGAAGCATCAAATCACCGTCATATTAACTATCAAAACATGTTTATGACTGCTAAAATGTATTATTGCTTTAAAAAAGTGACATATTGTGCATGTTTATTATACACTATTTGTACTAAAGCGATCTAAAAAGTTCATATCAATAAGTTTTCTCTGTGCACCACCAGGTGGCAGTCTTTGTACTTTCATTTCGAGGGTGCAGATTGTATAAGTTTTATTAATATATATCATTATTTTATTAATAACTATTACTTTATATAGCCTATGTAGTTAAAAATAAGTACCATTTTCCCAAGTGTATATAACTACTACTGTAAGAAAATATCAGAATTCGGAACAAACTTTCTGTATTATCTTTGCTTGAACTGAGCCGATCTAATCCTGTTTATATGAATTGAACCTGCTCCCGATCAGGTTTGACCTAGCAGAACTGTTGCTATGACAACAACTCTCGGATCAGCTTTGAAGAACGAAACGATCCCGGATCATGTCAAATCGTCAATATCCAAATCCAGCTAACTGCGTAATCCACGTACGGAGAACGAACCCCAGGACTCTGTTTAGTTGTATTAACACTCCCCAAACCCGTTTACCCATCTTTTTAAATAAAATGCCTACTTTACTACATCCAATCAGCTCGCAGTAAAAAAAAAAAAAAACAAATAAAAAAATAAAGCCACGCCCACTGTTTCTCATTTAATACTCGCGTCATAATAATAACAGCTTTTGTAGACTGTAAGATGGAGATCAGTGGGAAAGGTGTTGATTGTGGTGAAATATTCAGTTATGACTTACTGGAAACACTGAATTTTAGTTTATTAATAAATTAATATAATTATTAGGTAGAATATGTACGCATGTATACACTTAATATGTATTTATTTTACATACACAACAGTTCCGTATGGTCCTCGAATCTGATTGGCTGATAGCCGTGAGATAATATCAGCACTCGTACAGCCTCTTCACCCATGTGTATTGCTCCATGCACACGAGTGGCAAGCAGAGGACTACAGTTTGACAAATATTGCAGCTGTTGGACAACACAATGTACTTTTGAAGCTTTTTAGGACAGAATGTAGTTGTTTAGATTGCAACTATGCAGTTTATTTATAAAGATAGAGCCTATTTTACATATTTATCATTTTGGAGATTCAGCACATTGGCAGCCAGTCTGTCATACTGAGCAGAGCAAAGACAGTTGATGTTCCACCACAAGAGGGAGACAGAGACAGCATGATACGTCCTTAGGGGAGAAAAGCAGCACTTTTTAGCATACGTTTAAAACTACAGCTGATTAAACCATTACAGAACAGGTAAGTGACACTAAGCCGATCTCTCTCTTTTGTATGCTGTAGTGTTGTATTTATACTATAGTAATCTGCTAGTGTTTGCTTTGGCTTTTTCAGGGTTAATTACTGTGATCTCCTGATTGCATCAGAGAAATACTGGGAAATCTCTGTAGACTGATGGCATTTCATGCTGTTCAGCCTTATGATCTTTAAATGTGAGCTGTTTTGTCATCACTTTAGACATTACGCTAGAGAATCATTCAAACACTAGCTCTACAGTGACGTTGGTGAATGAGTAACGGTGTCCGCTGTTCTGACATCAGCTGCAGATGTGAATGAATGGCGGAAGAAAGTAGGTCCTCATACAAAAGGTTTTTCCGACCCTCCATGTTTGATTTTCTTTTATAAATACATGATATACACACACAAGGGTAAAATTACAAATTTATTTTAGGGCATTAATTACTCTAACTTTCACCTAATTAACCTAGTTGGGCCTTTAAATGTCTAATTATGAAAAAATGGGCTAATAATTCTGACTAATTCAACTGTATGTACATGTGAGACTGTGTATGTATGAATAGTGTGTATGTGTGAGGGTATGTGTAAGTGTGTTTATGTATGAGTGTGTGAGATCTCTATCGTCATGCATAGTAATCTGCTAGATTTCTAAGAAGCTTTCTGTCATGTTTAACACACACACACACACACACACACACACACACACACACACACACACACACACACACACACACACACACACACACACACACACACACACACGTGACTAACCTGCTGTGAAGCTCATATGACCTCAGTTTCCTCTTCATCTCGCTCTCTGTGTACAGCTGGGAATACTGTTGTGTCAGTGAATCCCTCAGAGACGCAGTTTTTTCTGCACAAATTCAACACAAAAAAGTGTGTCACAAGGGCAGAAACATCATCACATTACATCCGACTCGAGCATTCATTACAGTCACATGCATCCTGCAGATGTTTATCACATGTGTCCTGCAGATTCATGTGCTTCAGAACAGGATGAAGACCTTTACAGACAGATTTATTTGCTCTTTACAGACAAATGAGTAAAAGCATGACCTTTACTGTTCCTGCTGAACTCAGTATGTGTGTGTGAGCGCGGGTTAATCATTAACTCATAATCATAATGAAATCCTAATATGGGGCTTTACCTGTTGGAGATTTCTCATGTGTGTGTGTCCTGTTCTCGTTCACTGTTAATAGCGCTGGAAATGAAATCCACATGAAAAGCACTGGTCAATAAAATGCAATGTATAAAGAGTTTATTGAGCAAAAGAAAGGATTACTTTACGCATATGTGCAGCAAAAGGAATTATACAGATGAATACCTAAATGTATTATTATATTTATTTTAAAGAGCAAGATTATGTATTTATAATATTACAATACAGTTTGATTAATGTAATTATTGTTACATAAATATATATATGAATATGAACTACTGAATATGTATAATATATGAATTAGATATAAATCGAACATATTATTTAAATATTTATACATGATTTATGTTAATCAATATTAATATTAAAGTAAATAAAAATAATAAATTATCTATCTATCTATCTATCTATCTATCTATCTATCTATCTATCTATCTATCTATCTATCTATCTATCTATCTATCTATCTATCTATCTATCTATCTATAATTTAATATACACACACACACACACACACACATCATACACATATATATATATATATATATATATATATATATATATATATATATATATATATATATATATATATATATATATAAATATAAATAAATAAATAAATAATATATTTATATATAAAATATTTTTAATATTATATTATTAATTATATATATTAATTATTTATTTTGTACCTTATATTATTATAAACATAATATTAATTGTATATATATATATATATATATATATATATATATATATAATTATTTATTTTTAAAATGCACGAGTAGATAAATTATTTTAATTTAGTTATTAATTAAATAATTATCAATAATATATTAATTTAATAATTGTTTTTATGTTGTTTTATCATGTTGTTTTGTTACATGATTTATCTTAATAAGATTATAAATTAAAGTAAATAAAAATGTATTAAAATAATAATTTATATACCTAAAAAATTATATATATATATAATATAATTTTTATCATTATAATATTAATTAGTTAAATATTAAATTAAATTAACTATTAAATTAGTTATTTATTAGTTATATAAATAATTTTTTAAATATTATATTGTTATATACATTATATTAATTATATAAATATTTTTTAAAATATTATATTATTATAAACATTATATTAATTATATATATTAATTATTTATTTAAAAATACACGAGTAATTAAATTTTTTTTAATTTAACAATTAATTAAATTATCATCAATAATATATTGATTTAGTAATTGTTTTATTTTGTTTTATCATGTTTTGGTTGTAGATTGTAATTAGATTACAAAAGTTATCAATAATATATTAATGTAGTAATTGTTTTATTAATTAAGTCAAGCTATTATGATTAAAAAAATATATATTATATATTATTAATAATATATTTTCTTGCTTAAAGACAATACATAAAGTGATGCATACATTTATAAACATTATATAATTTAAATAAAACTGTAGTATTTTATAATCATAAAAATATGATTATAATATAAGTTCCCATATCGGAATTGAGGTATTTTTGCCAGTGTTGCATGCATGTTGATTTTACAGCTCTTTTACAGTAACTTCACATCGATCATAACAAGCTCAATGACTTGCTGTAAATGATATAAAAACTCACAGTCAGTGTTGACAGAGGATGATTGTGGGAAGAGGTAAGCACATTTAGAGGCTTCGTTTCTTCTGTTTTTCTGACCTGTCAACAGATAAAGCAGAGGTCACACACACGTTTATATGATAGTTTATTGGAACTCACTCATGACTGCGCATTAAAAGAGGAAATGAAACAGCATTTTTTTGCATAGTAATGATTTTATAACAATCAGCTGTTGACAGAAACACACACACACACACACAAAATAAACAACATAAAATGCAACCGTCATGATTATTGCTGAAAAACGGGCCCACATTGCAATATCATTAATTATATATACTGTCACAACGTCAAAAACAATAAAACTGAATGCTTTTAATTTGATTTCAAGTTTTCTCCTCACGTGAGTGACGAATGTGGGATTTACCTGTGATATAACCTTGTTATTCTTTTCCTCATACACTGATGATAATACATCTACAAGATATTTAAATCACATGCTGCTGACTCACAAAACTAATCAATCACGACCTATTTTAGGAAAGAATCAAACACTTTATAAATAGTGTATAGAGGAATGCTTTGAAAATTGATCTAGTCTACATTGTCACATTAGATCAGATTAGATTCAACCTAATTGCCATTGTATAATTACAAGGTAACAAAATCCAGTTTAGATCTAACAAGTAGTGCTATAGCAGCAAGTGCAGGATATAGATATAAATTACAAAGTGCAATTATAAAAAATTATGGGTAATATTTACAGATGGATGTACCATGAGTATAATATACAAGACGTATTAACTAGAATCAGTGACTTACAATAGATGAACAAACTGTGCAGTTTGCTATTAATAATCAGGAATAAGCTCATTGATATGAACTTTAGGTGGGCATGGATTCTTCTTATCTAGATTAATCTCACTGTAATCTCAGAATAAATCTAGATTTATCTAGATTAAAATGGCTCGGTTGAATTCTGCCGAAGGCATTCAGAATATGTGTGCGACCCAAATAATAAGTCTTTGAGAACGGGTTTCTCAAGCCAGGTGGCGCATCAGACCAGGGGCACATCTCCTGTTTCCAAAATGCATCACAAACTGCTTGAGGAACTGTTCTACTGTGATAATTGGTGATGAAAATAAATGATGTTCAGTAAGATGTGCTTGTGTTTACTCACTGTTTATTCAGTTAAACGTCAATGTTGAGCTGTCGGCCTACATAAGCTTGAAACAGCCATTTTTGATGACCTAAATCTCACTAAAGACATAACTGAACTAAACAGAAATGGAATTAAGACATGTGGAGTATGCAGATATTAGTGGCATTATTGAAGTAAACACCGCGCTCAAACTAGTACCGTGATGTAGGACTTTTCACCATATTTTCCAACAAGATCCACACACACGGCTGTAAGTAAAGGGTCGGATTAACCAACGGGCATTATGGGCCCATGCGCACTTGGAGCCCCTGCGAGGGTGGAAAAATAGTGATTTTGGAGTGTCTATTTAGGCTAAGAGTAAATAGCGCACCTCGTTGGAATGAGCTAGTTAAATGATTCCCGCCCATCACCGTTAGATTGACAGAGACAGCACAACTAAAGAGCGCAACAGACAGCAGCGTGAGTGGCGTAGCTCATAAAGCGCATGGCAACATGTTTTGACACGATCGATCATGAACCCGGTTTGAATCCAGCGTCTCATAAACACGTTCTTCTTTTTGTACCCATTACATATCAGATTTTGCCTACTCTTCATCACGAGGAAGACAAGCAGGAATCATTAATAAGCGTGTGTATTATGGAGGACGCATCTCGTTTGCCCAGTTAGCGCGGTTCGTTTGGCATATGTGAACAGGGCAATCGCGCTCTGTTCCGCGCCAAAGTAATCGCTCTGAGATCGCTTGAATGAAGTGGTCTCGGCTCGATTGAAACGAACCCTGGAGCGGTTCGATTGCAGTGAGAAAGTGATCCGATCCGAGCGCGGTTATATCACAGTGTTTTATGGATATGTAATAGGCTTACGGCTATATGAAGAGAGAATTATGAGCATGGCGGGAAGTTTCGCGAGTCTCCGGATGCCCGCAAACGAGTGATGATCTCCCGGTAATCTCGCGTCTTCCTCCCGGTCCTCAAACAGGCATCGTCGCGCACCCTTCTCACCCCTCCCCACTGCGTCTCTCCTCAGACACGTCGCGCTCGCGCACCCTGTCAATCACCACCAAACCACCACCTCTCCTGACAGCTGAGCGGGACGCTGCAAAATAAACCCTGACCAATGTGAGGAGAGTTTACTCACACGTGACTTGTTTTAGCCCTTTTGGTCCGATTAAAAACTTTGCAGTGTGAAAGCGAACCGCTCCAAGAGCAAAGAGCAACAATGTAACAATTGTAATCTCTGTTTCGGAACAATTGAATCGATTCACAGGTGTGAAAGCACCCTCAGTTTCCTAGAACTGGATTAGAGAGGTGTTAAATCCAAATCATGTGCATTGTAAGTGTGTAGAAGTTATACATTAAAAATACCCTTAAATACACATTTTTAGTACTGCTTCAGTGAACTTGAAATAGTATATTAAAATCCATCAATGTTCACTAGTTGTATTAGTTTTTTTTTTTCAAAGTGTGCTTTAAATGCTTTAAAAATAAGTTAAATCTTTGTAGACTACAAATATATGTACTGTATATTATTTATTTTAATGTGGGCAATACATTACAGATTAATTGTATTTAAAAAATATTATATTAATCTTATTTTTTAAATTTAACTATAGAGGTGAGCCTAGGTAGGGGGCCTACAAGACATTGTGCCCAGGGGCCTCTGAATACTTAATTCGGGCCTGACACTCATGCACGCACACACGCAACAATAATATTAGCTTTAATAGACAGCTTGGTCAAACAAATGCGCGAATGTAGTCAAACTGTAGTCCTGTCGCTTTGATAACAAAAGCACAAGAACTGTTTGGCCAAGATTAAAGCTAATAATGTTGTAAATAATGTTCAATTTCTTATGCTGCGTTCACACCAGACGCGGCACGCGCGTCAAGCGCGAGTGAATTACATGTTAAGTCAATGCAAACGCGCGAATAGACATCCTGCAAAAACCCTGAATTGCGCGAATGGCGCGGGGCGAATTGAGCGTTTTGCGCGTTTGACGTGCTTAACGATCGTTTCGCGCGAATCTCTCGAATTCGAAAATCTGAACTTCAGCGTTCATTTCGCGCCGCATTAACCAATCAGAAGCTTGCTTTTGTGGGGGCGTGATTGTGACGTAGAACCTGTTGTCGGTGTTCCGAGGGAAATCCTCCAGCCTTTACTGACAACAGTTCATCAAACTGGGCTTGGCTCAGTCAGAAGCACCGATGAAAGTCTCCGTCATCCAGGTTCAGTTTCTGGAGGAGTTTATCACAGAGTTTTCACAGAGCTGGATGCACCTCTGAAAGGATGAAGTGAACTCAGACACGACCCTAAACGTATCGACGCTGTTTTTCCGTCTTCATAAAGCACATAAACACTGTTATTTTCTTCATAAAATCCATGTTAGCCATTTAGCTATGAAGCTAGAGTCTTCGGGAAGACAGAAGCCCTGCCCATCACGCGAATCCGCGTCTGTTCTGAAGTGAATTTGACACGCGAATGAAGCGGGGTTTGACACGCGAATGAAGCGAGTAAACTCAAATGTTCACGTAGCTATTTACGCGCGAATAGCGCAATTTATCCGCGCGTTCCGCATCTGGTGTGAACACAGCATGACACTGACCGATCGTTTGGCTTCAAAAAACCTCAGTGTGTCATCGGAAGCTATGGCTATTGATTTGGACTCATTTGTATGTGTTCATTTTTAATCTAAAAAACCAGTCACCACCCACTGCCATTAAATGAATGACCAAGGAGCATGAATTCAGCTCAGAATCTTCTTTATTGTTCTACTGAAGAAATAAAGTCACCGACATCTCGAATAACCTATGCGTGATTAAATTAACAGTATATTTTAATTTTTAGTTGAACAACCCCATTACTATAGAGTGTTTGTGAAATGCCGAGTTGAGTTTGTCCCTACAATTACTTTGAAAGAGCAATTCTTTCATAAGGAAAATGACTTCATGAGGTGTATTATTATTTTTGTGATCGGTCAGTATTAGTTGAGGTTAATTAAGGGTATTTAAGGGTAATTTGCAGGGTCATTCCTGCTTCCACATGTTCCAGTTTCAGAAACGCCACAGAGACAATATAAAAGCACAATAAAAAAAATCTAAATACCAGTCAAATGTGGAAGCATCGTGATATCCATCTTTTTTATTTGCTTTGTAAGCATATTCACAGATTAAATAAAAGCACTAACCAAAACACATGCACTTTAATGACAAAAGTCAAGACTACAAATATGTTTATGTTGCTTTAACCTACTATTTTTTAAGTTAATCAAGTTAAACTTACAAAAAATAGTTAAAACCTAATATTTTTTAGTCAGTTTGATTGATTGCAAGTTGAGATGACTAGAAAAGTTAACTTGATTAAACTAAGATTCAACTTTTACAGTGAACAATACATAATGTACTGTAGTTGCCTTAATTTTTTAAAGTTGAATCATATGGTCCTTTAAACTAAAATTACATTAAACTGACTTAAAACAACTTCAAAATTAAGTTGAAACATTATTAACATAGTTTAATAACTTATGATTAACATAAAAACTTTGCTATTATTTTGTAATGCTGTATAGTGTGTGAATGACTGATGTGTTATTCACCTGTGTCAGCTGACAGAACAAAAGTTTCTATTATCTTTTCTGTTTCCTGCAGATACTGAATAGCGGGCTTTCCTTCTTTTCAAGCTGTTTAATATCATATGATGTTGACTCATGTGTTTACTCTCTAAAGCAAACAACAAATCAATCAAGCGAAGCGAAACCGGCTACACTTAAAATATCAGATCAAGACACCAGTGTGTACAAAACTGACCTGCTTTAATGAACCGAGACAGAAAGTAAACAATTCACTGAATTATATTACATATTAAAGGGATTGTTCAGACAAAAATATTTAATATGTTATCATTTATTCAGCCTTCAAACACAAAGAAAGATATTTCAAAGAATGCTGGGGGAAAAACTGCCATTTACTTTCATTGTTTTTTTTGGGTCCCCACTTTATATTAAGTGTCTTTAACTACTATGTACTTACATCAAAACAATAAATACAATGTACTTACTGTGTTTATAATGTATTTGAGAGCACTTGTGGTGCTCTTGAGTTGGGATATAGGTTGGGTTATGGACAGGTTTGGTGGTATGGGTAGGTTTAAGTGTGGGTTAAGGTGTAAGGGATGGTCAACAGTGTATTTACTAATGTAATTACAGAAGTTAATTACAGATGTAATTACATTAATGTATTTAATCAAGCATAAGTACATAGTAAATACATGCATTTACACAATAAGTACATTGTAACAAACTATTAATTCCTGTTTAAGTACATATTAGTTAGGGCCACTTAATATAAAGTGGGACCTTTTTTTGTTCCTACTATGGATGTTAATGGATGTTTTTTTTTCAACATTCTTCAAAATATCTTCCTTTGTGTTCAATAGAAGAAAGAAATCCATAAGTTTAAAAACACTTGAGTGTGAGATGTTAAATTGTGAGAAAATGTACATTTTTGGGTGACTTGTCCCAAAATGGATCCCCATGGATCAACATTACAAATCAAATTATTTCAACATTATGCACCTTTTTTGTGATCAATTAAGTTGAAATCTTAATTAATTTAGATGCAACAAGATGAAGTAATTTCTTTTACTTTTTTTTTTACTATTCAGAAATGATGATTGTCAAAAAAAATAGCTATATAAGAGATACAAGTGAGCAGACTGTAAATCATCAGTCCTCATCTTGCTGGATTTGTCAGCTGCTTCTGACACTGTCAACCACCAGATCCTGCTATCTACGCTCGAGTCACTGGGCGTTGCGGGCACTGTTATTCAGTGGTTCAGATCTTACCTCTCTGACAGGTCATTCAGGGTGTCTTAGAAGGGAGAGGTGTCCAACCTACAGCATCTAAACACTGGGGTACCACAGGGCTCTGTTCTGGGGCCACTTCTCTTCTCCATCTACACATCATCTTTAGGACCAGTCATCCAGAAACATGGATTCTCCTACCACTGCTATGCTGATGATACCCAGCTTTACCTCTCTTTTCATCCTGATGATCGCTCGGTTCCAGCTCGCATCTCAGCCTGCCTGTCAGACATTTCACACTGGATGAAAGATCATCATCTTCAGCTTAACCTCGCAAAAACGGAAATGCTTGTAGTTTCTGCCAACCCGACTCTACATCATAACTTTTCAATCCAGATGGACGGGGCAACCATTACTGCATCCAAAATGGTGAAAAGCCTTGGAGTAACGATTGATGACCAACTAAACTTCTCTGATCACATTTCTAGAACTGCTCGATCGTGCAGATTTGCACTCTATAACATCAGAAAGATCCGACCCTTCTTATCTGAACATGCAGCTCAACTCCTTGTTCAAGCTCTTGTTCTCTCCAGACTGGACTATTGCAACTCTCTACTAGCGGGGCTTCCAGTTAACTGTATCAAACCTCTTCAGCTGCTTCAGACTGCAGCAGCACGAGTGGTCATTAATGAACCTAAAAGAGCACATGTCACTCCGCTGCTCATCCGTTTGCACTGGCTGCCAGTTCCTGCTCGCATCAAATTCAAAGCTCTGATGTTTGCTTACAAAGCGACTTCTGGCCTTGCTCCTTCTTATCTGCTCTCACTTCTGCAGATCTTTGTGCCCTCCAGAAACTTGCGTTCTGTGAATGAACGTCGCCTCGTGGTTCCATCCCAAAGAGGGAAGAAAACACTTTCCCGAACTCTCGCATTCAATCTGCCCAGTTGGTGGAATGAACTCCCTAACTGCATCAGAACGGCAGAGTCACTTGCTGTCTTCAAGAAACAACTAAAAACTCAACTATTTAGGCTCCACTTTCCTTCCTAATCTGCAATTCCCTCTGACTCCACCACTAACTACTACAAAAAAATAAAAAAAATAAAAAATTATTACTAATGTTTTGCTTCCCACACTTTCTTTACACACCTGATACTTGCCTACAGCACTTATTCATTGTTGCTCTTATAGTTGTGTAAATTGCTTCCTTGTCCTCATTTGTAAGTCGCTTTGTATAAAAGCGTCTGCTAAATGACTAAATGTAAATGTATAAATTGAATAAATAATCAATTGTTATACATTGCTTGCTACATATTGCATGTTAGATAAACTATGACTCATCATTATGCATTTAATAATCATAGCGTGCTTCTGTTCTAATTTGTAATTAATTTTGGATGAAAGCATCTACCAAAATAATAAGTGTAAATGTGGCATGTGGAAGTACCGTATTTTCTCCTATGCAGAATAATGGAGATGAAGATGACGGCCAAAAGCACAACGATCACCGCTCCAATCCACACAAACAGAGCTGAACCGTGAAAAGGGATTTCTTCTGCAAAAAGAGAAAATATTAAGGTTAAAACGTGAATAAAATAAGCATGCGGTATATTTTTCTGTGGGACAAAAACCCCCTAAATTATTAGCCCCCCCCCCCCCCCCCTTTATTTGTTTTCCCAATTTCTGTTTAATAGAGAGCAGATTTAACATTTCTAATGATATTAGTTTTAATAACTCATCTCTAATAACTGATTTATTTTATCTTTGTCATGATGACAGTAAATAATATTTGACTAGATATTCTTCAAGACACTTCTATACAGCTTAAAGTAACGTTTAAAGACTTAACTAGGTTAACTAGGCAAGTTTTTGCATAACGTTGGTTTGTTCTGTGTAGACTATCGAAATAAATATAGCTTAAAGATGTTAATAATATTGTCCTTTAAATTGCTTTTTAAAAAATTAAGAACTGCTTTTATTCTAGCTGAAATAAAACAAATAAGACTTTCTCAAGAAGAAAAAAATGATCAGACATACTGTGAAAATTTCCTTCCTCTGTTAAACATAATGTAGGAAATATTTTAAATACTCTTGCATATATACATATATTAAAAAAGCCATTTAAT
This sequence comes from Danio rerio, assembly GCF_052040795.2. Classification (NCBI taxonomy): domain Eukaryota; kingdom Metazoa; phylum Chordata; class Actinopteri; order Cypriniformes; family Danionidae; genus Danio; species Danio rerio. The sequence goes on from NC_141041.1 coordinate 2,982,846, forward strand.
AATATTTTAATAATTTTTTTATAAGTATTGAACGCTTGCTTTTGATTACATTTTTTATTAATCAATAATTTTGACAGTTTTATCTTTTAATTTTTATTCTAGCAATTATTTTAGTCATTTTAATAATTAATTTAATGAAACATTTTATTTTCATTGTTATTTTAATTCACGTTTTACTAATGTTTGTTTTGTACCCGTTTTTTATTTCTTTTCTTTATTTTTTTAATAATTAAGTAAGTATTATAATTTATATTCAATTTATGTCCATTGTTTTACTTCATAATAATGCTGCTTTAAACTACACTATTACCCTAACCTGTTAACCTAATTAATCTAGTTAAACCTTTAAATGTCACTTTAAGCTGTATAGAAGTGTCTTGAAGAATATCCAGTCTAATATTATTTACTGTCATCATGGCAAAGATAAAATAAATCAGTTATTAGAGATGAGTTATTAAAACTATTATGATTAGAAATGTATTGAAAAAATCTGCTCTCTGTTAAACACAAATTGGGGAAAAATAAACAGGGGGTCTAATAATTCTGACTTTAACTGTATATATATATATATATTGTTCCAAATAATATCAAGCACCAAATGCAATACATAAGTTGTGTAAAAACATAAATACTGTTATTACATAAGATAAAACACTCCCTTTCACACACTGAAAGAAGAACTCTTGCATTAGGTTACAATATCATATTATTGGTGTTTTTCTGAATAACTAATGGCACAATACTGTAAGTCTGCTGGAAAATACAAAGGTACTCCTCCCTATTTATCGGAAATATATCAGTTTTCTTTCATATCAAATGGGTTTCGTATTAAACACCGCCTCGTCTGCGGAAAGACTAAAGGAAAATCTACATCACACCAGACATAAACAACGGAAAAGAAGAGCAACTTTCAGATCTGTAGGCTGAATCTTGTTCCTACACACAAAAACGAACGTAGAAACTTGCTATCTGTGATGCTGCTCAATATATTAACTTTTCACTAGGACGCTTGTTAAAATGTAAATATTTAAATATTTTTAGATTAAACTGTAGAAATGACACAATCTGTAGTGTAATGTAATCTGTTAGATCACACATGTATGCAAATGTAATCTGACTACTTTTGGATTACATTTAGATTACTTTTGTGCTTAAGCTGATTTGATGTCACATATAATGAGGCAGGATAATCTTGTACTATTTTGACTGATAGAAATAATAAATACATTCATTGTTTATTGGCAACAAGAGCCTTAACAGCTTCTTTTTAAAGTGTTTAAGTGTTTAATACTTCACAATATTTACACTAATATACATTTTTGTGTTTGATGAGAGTAACATTAAAAGACTTTAAAAGACATTAAGACTAAATTAATTACTTAAAATTAAGCATATAAAACAGCAACATCACAAAACCCAACATTAAAAATCATAACATTCAAAGGCAATATCACTGCAACACCACATCTTTAATCTAAAAGACACTAGAAACTCAGATGACAGAATCAATGACAAAAATCTAATAATATTAACAATCACAAAGATTCTATAAGTGGAAGGTTTGTCATAAAAATATAATACACACATGTCAAAAATGAGGAGAGAAAAATGAGGAGAATCTTTGAATTGTGAACAACTTACTCCCATTATGTAAATGATATGTAATCCATAAAAGTAACTGTAGTTTGGTTACAAGTATTTTAAAAAGTAGCTTACTCTTATTACAAGTACTTGAGTTTTGTAATTTGACTGCAAAATATTAGCAGTTCTGAGTGCTCATAATATCAACATGAAGAGTTTTAACAACAAAGGCTCATTGCAAATACATGCTTTAGCCTATATTTTTGTCATCACAAAAATGTACTTTAAATTACATTTGACGGCAGGTTCTAGATAAAATGAGCACTAGGGGGCAGTATGACACCAACAACTTCTGTTCCTCTTCATACTAATGATATTTACAGGCACATATTATCAACAAAAAATACATTTTCCATGGAGTTTTTTGCACAACACCAAATTAATACCACAAAACAACCTAATGTATATTATTTTTAACTATCTCCACATGGTCGACTTTTCTGGCATCGTTAGTTTGATCGTAGCTCAGTTTGTACGTTGTTGTGCTTGTGCTGCAAAGTGCTTGGGTTTAAGTCCGATGAAGCATGGTCACTCAAGAGAGATTAAAGCAATGTAAAATCAAGGTAAAAGTATGTGGTCACAGCACACTTTTTAGTTATTTTTGCTTTTGAAAACACTATTGGTTGGGTTTAGGTCAGTGGTTTGCTGGTGTCGGTGATTTCAGGTACACAAAAACGTAGAAATCCCCTTCTAGTAGATTTGTCATCTGAAACGCACAAAAAGTACCTTATGTAACGTATTAAATTACTTCAGGTACGCAAAAACGTACAAAGCGCACTCTAGTGGATTTATAATTTAAAAAGCACAACAAAACGTATCTTACAAAACGTAATAAAGTATTTCAGGTACGCAAAAATGTAAAAAGTGCACTCTAGTGGATTTTTCATCTGAAACAAGCAAAAAATTTAACTTGAATAACGTATTAAAGCAATTCAGATACACAAATATGTATAACGTGCCCTCTAGTGGATTTTTTCATCTGAAACAAACAACAAAACATATCTAGTGGATTTATTAACTGAAATGCACAACAAAACGTATCTTACATAACGTATTAAAGTATTTTAGGTACGCAAAAATGAAAAAAAGTGCCCTCTAGTGGATTTTTCATCTGAAACAAGCAAAAAATTTAACTTGAATAACGTATTAAAGCAATTCAGATACGCAAATATGTATAACGCGCCCTCTAGTGGATTTTTTCATCTGAAACAAACAACAAAACATATCTAGTGGATTTATTAACTGAAATGCACAACAAAACGTATCTTACAAAACGTATTAAAGTATTTCAGGTACGCAAAAATGTATAATGCACACTCTAGTGGATATATCATCTGAAATGCACAAGAAAATGTACTTTAAGTAACATAATAAAGTAGTCCAGGTATGTAAAAACATAGAAAGAGCCCCTCTAGTGGATTTATAATTTGAAATGCACAATAAAATCTATCTTACATAATGTATTAAAGTATTTCAGGTACGCAAAAATGTAAAAAGCGCCCCTTTAGTGCATTTGTCATCTGAAACAAACAAAAATTGTAACTTACACAACGTTTTAAAAGTAATTCAGGTACGTAAATATGTATAATGCGCCCTCTAGTGGATTTGTCATCTGAAACGCACAACAAAAATGTACCTTACGTAACATAGTAAAGCATTTCAGATATGCAAAAACGTAGAAAGCAACCTCTAGTGGATTTGTCATCTGAAATGCACAAACTTTTACCTTACGTAACAATACGTAGTATTAAAGTATTTTAGGTCGCAAAAATGTAGAAAGCGCCCTCTAGTGGAATTGTCATCTGAAACGCACAAAAAAACATACCTTAAGTAATGTAATAAAGTATTTTAGATACGCAAATATGTATAAAGCGCCCTCTAGTGGATTTGTCATCTAAAAACAAACAAAAAATGTAACTTACACAACGTATTAAAAGTAATTCAGGTACGTAAATATGTATAATGCGCCCTCTAGTGGATTTGTCATCTGAAACACACAACAAAAATGTACCTTACGTAACATTAAAGCATTTCAGATATGCAAAAACGTAGAAAGCAACCTCTAGTGGATTTGTCATCTGAAATGCACAAACTTTTACCTTACGTAACAATACGTAATATTAAAGTATTTTAGGTCGCAAAAATGTAGAAAGCGCCCTCTAGTGGAATTGTCATCTGAAACACACAACAAAACATACCTTAAGTAACGTAATAAAGTATTTCAGATACGCAAATATGTATAAAGCGCCCTCTAGTGGATTTGTCATCTGAAACTCGCAACAAAATGCACTTTACATAACCTTTTAAATTATTTTAGGTACGCAAAATCGTAGAAAGCGCCCTCTATAGGATTTGTGAATTAATGGTGAAATACTACTTAAGTGGACGGGAAGGAACTGTATAGATTTTATATTGTAGAAAATAAATTCAAGCACTTTCAACTCTGGGATAAAAGTGATGGTGTTATGCTGATTATCGACAATAAACCAGTCAGACTCACCTGGGATGCTGAATGTTGCCGTCTGCTGTATTTCCCCCTTCACGATGAAAGTGCAGGTGTAGTTGTTCACAAGCTCTCGTTCAACCTTCAGTTTGCTGACGATGAGGATCAGATCTTCATCGGTGGAGCTCAATGAGGTGTTGGAGAACAGCGTGAGGTTTAACTTTTGACCGTCGCTCCAGTAAACCTGAGCGGATGGGAATCCCTGAGACTCACAGGAAAGCTCTACCTCGTCCTCTCCTGCCTTCCGGAGGCTTTTCCTTACGGGAGAAAACGGAGCTGGAACACATAAACATCCAATATACAGTTGAACACCCCTGTAACAAGTCTGACAGCCAATCAGAATCCAGCATTCAACAGCCCTGTATTGTAAATAGCATTATGTATTTAGTTAGTCACCTGTAACATTGAGTGTGATCTGTTTGTAGTCGACTTCATCTCCCTCCACGATGCACTGATACGTGCCTGAATCTTTTATCCGGAGCTTCTTCAAGTGTAACACAGCTCGATTCTCTCTCAGCAGGTGGGAAATGAGCTGCGCGCGCTTGTGGAACGCAGAGCTGGTGTGATTGTGGATTTCTTTGCCTTTGTCCAGCCAGAAAATGTTGACGTCCGGCTTGGGATGCACGCGGCTCCAGATGACAGTAATGTCTGAAGATCTTTTAAGGGCAGAAAACACACACTCCAGTCTGACGTCTCCATTTAGCTCTGCTTCATAAGTGCTTCTCGGTACGTTGACTGTAAACGAGGCTGAAGACAAGAGAGACAAGTGATGATTAGAAACTGCAAAACCATTATCTACCTTGCACAATGAGAGTACGCTGTAAAATATATCTGCTAATGAACAGTTTCTGTATGTTTGTGTGTTTTCTGTTTATCTGTGGTTGTAAATTGCTTTATGGGATGTTGATCTCTACTATGTCGACTTTTGATGTTGAAAATTCAACTCTACAATTTAACAAAGTGACTTTTAATGACACTGTAGTAGTTAATATAATGTACACAAATTAATATATAGAGAAATGAGTCTGTAAAATAACAGAAAGTGTACTGTACTTTATTACAAGGCTTTTGTAGCGCAATATAGAACACCAACCCAGATAAAATAGCACTGCAAACTATTAAAACTAATTATATTAATAAAAAAAAGTCACCTTTTCCATCTTTTCAGGGTTAAAAGAGAAAATATTAAGGTCTCATGATGCAATTCATATGCATGAATAAACGGGGAAAATAAAAAAAATGTAAACATAAATCACTTTTTTTTATACAGTGTATAGTAAAATTTATAAGACTAATATTTCTAATCTTCTGTAATATTAATAATTATCCTATAATAAACTCAGGTGGTTTTACAAAAATACACTGAAATATAAGTTGATGATTGCTTGTAAATTTCGCAAATAATTACTAGTGCTGTCAAATAGTTAACAACTTTCAAAATATAAGCTAAAAAATGAATAAATAAAAGTTTGAAAAGCTCTTTTCATAATAGAGTATATACTGTATGTGTGTTGTGTATATTTACTATGCATATATAAATACATGCATGCATTGTTTTGAGTAAACAAATATATTTATATGTAAAATACCTATATATAATACAAATTATTAAATCAATAAAAATATAAAATAATTTTCATTTATGTACGTGTAATTTTCATTTATGTTTACATAATAAATATACTCTTATATATATATATATATATATATATATATATATATATACTCTTATATATATATATATATACTCTTATATATATATATATATATATATATATATATATATATATATATATATATATATATATATATATATATATATATATATATATATATATATATATATATATATATATATATATATATATATATATATATATATATATATATATATTTCGAATCAGAATTATTAGTCCCCCTTTGAATGTTTTTTGTTTTTCTTTTTTAAATATTTCTCAAATGATGTTTAACAGAGCAAGGAAATTTTCACAGTATGTCTGATAATGTTTTTTTCTTCTGGAGAAAGTGTTATTTGCTTTATTTTGGCTAGAATAAAAGCAGTTAAAAAATTTTAAACACCATTTTAAGGTCAATATTATTATCCCCTTTAAGCTGTTTTTTTTCCGATAGTCTACAAAAGGAACAATCGTAATAATAAAAATACACATCTTTATTTTGGATGCAATTGACCATGATTAATTGTTTGAAAACACAAATAATTACTAAAATAATAATTACAATTTTTTTTACAAACAAATTGCTGGTAACCGGAATAATTACTATTAACAAAAATACTGAAATAGAACCAAATAAATGATAAAATAACATTTTAAAATTGATGCAAATTGGGATTACAAATTCTCTTTGGCCCATATTTTACCCAAATCTGGGTTAAAACAACCCTGATTTATGTGTAAATGTGAAATATGATATAGAAGTTCACATTTGGATTGAAAAAACTACTGTAAAATTATGTACATATATGCAACGTTACACTTCAAAATATTACAAAAATCTCCATTTACGGTACATATTTCTCAATCATTAGAATTACAAAAATGTATATATTTATATATGCTCATATATGATTTTAGACGATTACCACAGTACACTTTCTATTGATCACTCCATGAATTACATCACATAGTCAAGAACTGGAAGTGAAATAAAGGAATTTTTAATGTTTCAGATCAGATGATGATCTTCTCTAAAGTATTGAGAGTCACTGGACTTTTCAGGTGTGTTTCATATGTCAAATTCATCATAAAAATCATCATAAAATAACAGTATAGCACTAATAAACATAAAAATTCACAAAATAATCATCATATAATAAGAGTATAGCCCTATTAAACATCAAATTCATTAAAAAATCATCATATAATAAGAGTATAGCCCTATTAAACATCAAATTAATAAAAAAAATCATCAAATAATAAGAGTATAGTCCTAATAAACATCAAATTCATAAAATAATCATCATATAATAAGAGTATAGCCCTAATAAACATCAAATTCATAAAATAATCATCATATAATAAGAGTATAGCCCTAATAAACATCAAATTTAATTAAAAATCATCATATAATTGCACTAACAAACATCAAATTTAATTAAGTATCATCATATAATAAGAGTATAGCCCTATTAAACATCAAATTCATAAAATAATCATCATATAATAAGAGTATAGCCCTATTAAACATCAAATTCATAAAATAATCATCATATAATAAGAGTATAGCCCTATTAAACATCAAATTCATAAAATAATCATCATATAATAAGAGTATAGCCCTAATAAACATCAAATTCATAAAATAATCATCATATAATAAGAGTATAGCCCTATTAAACATCAAATTCATAAAATAATCATCATATAATAAGAGTATAGCCCTAATAAACATCAAATTCATAAAATAATCATCATATAATAAGAGTATAGCCCTATTAAACATCAAATTTAATTAAAAATCATCATATAATTGCACTAACAAACATCAAATTTAATTAAAAATCATCATATAATAAGAGTATAGCCCTATTAAACATCAAATTCATTAAAAAACCATCATATAATAAGAGTATAGCCCTATTAAACATCAAATTTAATTAAAAATCATCATATAATAAGAGTATAGCCCTATTAAACATCAAATTCATAAAATAATCATCATATAATAAGAGTATAGCCCTAATAAACATCAAATTTAATTAAAAATCATCATATAATAAGAGTATAGCCCTATTAAACATCACATTCATTAAAAAACCATCATATAATAAGAGTATAGCCCTAATAAACATCAAATTCATAAAATAATCATCATATAATAAGAGTATAGCCCTATTAAACATCAAATTCATAAAATAATCATCATATAATAAGAGTATAGCCCTATTAAACATCAAATTTAATTAAAAATCATCATATAATTGCACTAACAAACATCAAATTTAATTAAAAATCATCATATAATAAGAGTCTACAGCCATTAAAAGAATGAAGAGAGAAAATTTAACACAAAACATTTAAGATTTCTGATGATCCTGTCAAATCTGATCTCCTCTAAAACTCTTAAGTTATTCTTTCTCATATAACAAGCCTTATTTAGCTCTGTTAGACAGTTTTAAATCCTACATGCAGTTTCTAGAGTCATTTTTGACCATCTAAAACTGAAAGCAAGCCGATATGTGAAAAAATAATATACCTGATAAGACGGCAGGCCACAGCAGAGCCTGAAATATGATGACCAGCGTCCTCTTCATTGACCCCTGCATGCAAACACAGCACATCAGTCTATAAACACACACAAATCCTCTGTGTCTGCCGCTAAGCTGAGCGGCTATGAGTTTTTCAGCACGCAGGTCTGCTGATCGTCTGATGTCATGAACCACAATGAATAAGCACTGGATCACTTCTTGATTTACCCCAACTAACACAATTTGCATTGATAACGGTTACAAAGCAGTTTTTTTGCTGATCCTGAATTGCATTATGATCTGACTCAGACCTGTGTGAGTCTAGAGATGATTCAGCTCTTTAACTGAATCATCAACGGGACAAAAACCTGAAGAGCCCCACAGATCCTTTTCTCATCATGCAGCCTGAAATAAATCCACCTTCTTCTATAGGAAAGGTCATTTTTACTCATTATTTCCCACTTGTTTTTTTTAAAGCTCTGTGGCTTTCGGAAAACAACTATGCAGTCATCAACCAAACATTCGACATCACTGCAGCGTGAACATCATTGCAACCAAAATATTCATGCCAAATTTATTCATTCATTCATTTTCCTTTGTTTACTCCCTTATTTATCAGGGGTCGCCACAGCGGAATGATCCGCCTATTATTCCTGCATATGTTTTACACAGCGGATGCCCTTTATTAAACATCAAATTCATAAAATAATCATCATATAGTAAGAGTATAGCCCTATTAAACATCAAATTCATAAAATATTCATCATAAAATAAGAGTATAGCCCTATTAAACATCAAAATCATAAAATAATCATCATATAATAAGAGTATAGCCCTATTAAACATCAAATTCATAAAATAATCATCATATAATAAGAGTATAGCCCTATTAAACATCAAATTCATAAAATAATCATCATAAAATAAGAGTATAGCCCTATTAAACATCAAATTCATTAAAAAATCATTATATAATAAGAGTATAGCCCTATTAAACATCAAATTCATAAAATAATCATCATAAAATAAGAGTATAGCCCTATTAAACATCAAATTCATTAAAAAATCATTATATAATAAGAGTATAGCGCTATTAAACATCAAATTCATAAAATAATCATCATATAATAAGAGTATAGCCCTATTAAACATCAAATTTATTTAAAAAATCATCATATAATAAGAGTATAGCCCAATTAAACATCAAATTCATAAAATAATCATCATATAATAAGAGTATAGCCCTATTAAACATCAAATTCATAAAATAATCATCATATAATAAGAGTACAGCCCTATTAAACATCAAATTCATAAAATAATCATCATATAATAAGAGTATAGCCCTATTAAACATCAAATTCATAAAATAATCATCATATAATAAGAGTATAGCCCTATTAAACATCAAATTCATAAAATAATCATCATATAATAAGAGTATAGCCCTATTAAACATCAAATTCATAAAATAATCATCATATAATAAGAGTATAGCCCTATTAAACATCAAATTCATTAACAAATCATCATATAATAAGAGTATAGCCCTATTAAACATCAAATTCATAAAATAATCATCATATAATAAGAGTATAGCCCTATTAAACATCAAATTCATAAAATAATCATCATATAATAAGAGTATAGCCCTATTAAACATCAAATTCATAAAATAATCATCATATAATAAGAGTATAGCCCTATTAAACATCAAATTCATAAAATAATCATCATATAATATGATTATCATTGCAACCGAAATATTTATGCAAAATCTATTCATTCATTCATTTTGCTTTGTTTACTCCCTTATTTATCCGGGGTCGCCACAGCGGAATGATCCGCCTATTATTCCTGCAAATGTTTACACAGCGGATGCCCTTCCAGCTGTAACCCAGTACTGGGAAACACCCATTAATACACGTTCACACACACTCATACAACTTACTTAATCCCATTCACCTATAGCGGGGTATGTGTTTGGACTGTGGGGGGAATCAGAGCAGAGGAAACCCACACCAACACAGGGAGAACATGCAAACTCCACACACAAATGCCAACTGGCCCATCCGTGACTTGAACCAGTGACCTTCTTGTTGTGAGGTGACAGTGCTAACCTCAGAGCCACGATGTTGGCCCCTAATGCAATATTTAATAGATAAAATACTCTTTCCTCATTTATTTTAGTCAAATTTTGTGTTTATTTGTGTGTGTGTGTGTGTGCTTGTTTTTGTGACATATCAGGACACAAACTTGTATAATAGCACGGGTTTGATGGGTATGATGTTTTACAAGGAGAAGGTGACTTATGAGGACATTACCCATGTTTCTATTTTTCAAAAACATAGGATTGCCTTAGATAAGATTTAATCATGCAGTGAAATACAATGTGAAAGTAAAATTGCAAACAGTTTCCTCTGAAGATAGGGTTAGGTTTAGGTTTGGGGGAAAGAAAATAAACAATGGAAAGTTTGTCAGTCAAAAAACAATGAAAATCCATAGAATGTCCTCATAATTCACACAAACATTATGTGTGTGTGTGTGTGTGTGTGTGTGTGTGTGTGTGTGTGTGTGTGTGTGTGTGTGTGTGTGTGTGTGTGTGTGTGTGTGTGTGTGAGAATGTCTGTGTACCTTGTATTCCTCACAATGTGGAGACTAACCGAATGTCCTTACAAGTATAGCAATAGCAGTTTTTTGTTTGTGGGGGCACTTTTGGAATATAGCGTCACTAACCGACGAGGAAACGCGCATGACAGTGCTTTTACATAGTTCATTCATAGAAAGAACAGCCAGAAAGGGTGAAACTGGTGGATTTGTGTCGACTATTAGCATAATTGATCCATAACAACGTACAGTAAGTTACCTATTACTGTCAGTGTGTTTGTGTGCTCTTTATAAATGACTGAAAACAGCTGCTGGTAAAGTATTTTGATCGCAGCGGCTCAGTTTGTGATCATATCTCCGCTTCTTCAGTTCTGTTGATTTGTAATGTCAAATATTCGTAGCTTGATAAAGATGGAAATATGAAGTTCAGTAAAGTTAGCAACAGATTTGCAGATTTGTATTTTCCGGATCTATAACTCGTGTCATTTTGATCTATGCGCTAATAGTATGACTAACGTTACTAACGTTATGGCGAAGGCTTAAACAGAGCATTACTCATAATATCGAGCGAAAAAAAGGAATAAGACACCTGTAAAACAGAACCATCTTTGTGTTTTTGTAGGAAACACAGTTTAGATCTGTTTAGGGTAAGATGTGTTTGAGTTATTGCCGTCTGTCTATCACTGAATGTGTCAGGAATATCAAAACAAAACCAACTTAGCTCCGCTCCTTTAGCGTCCCTCACACAGCCTGACCCACGCTGGCATGTCTGCTCCTGGGTTTTAGGTTTTGAAAAAGGAGAAAAATTCCACCATCTCGTCCAAACTTTAAGGAGACCGGGTATCAGATTTGCACAATCCATGTGCACTCGCTCGAAAGCTTGACAGAGCCCCTGCGCGTAGCTACAGTTGCTAAGCCACGATTAGTGGACGGCGGTTTTTGGGCATGGCTTAGCAAAGGGTAATTGCAACCATTAAGTGCGTGAAATGACCATCATCTCACACTTCTTTTTAGAGACTGAATAAGTGCACCGTTTAGAGACTTTAAAGTGCACTTATTATTTTTTTACAGTTTTCAATGTGAACACACTACTTACAATATTAATACTACTAAATTGCATAGAATAGTGGATAGCTATGCGATTTGGGACACATCTATTGTGTTCATATTGTATTACACAACACCTAAGATGCTCCTAAGGTGAGATAAGGGTACGTTTAGAGGCAGGTTTGGTGGTATGGGTAGGTTTAAAGTGTAAGGAATGGGTCAACAGTGTAATTATAAGATTATTTTTAATTAAAATGTAAGCACAATGTAACATGTATGCATTTAATAAGTGTGTTGTACCTAATGATTAATTCAAAATGTAAGTAAATAGTAAATAAGGCCAAAATAATCGTGCTAGACTGCTTTAAAAGTTGTAGGTTCGGAAGTGCAAAGACCTTGATGTGTTAATTGAATGGGTATAAGGACTCATTTGTGGCGACTGCTGGTAAATTATTGAATAGGGAAGTTATCTTGAGATTGACATGAATAAAATATAAGGTACTAAGGTGCTGTCATACTTCCCGCCTGTCATTTTATATCTTAATTAAAAATGTATAGCTTATTTTTTTTCTTTTCACATATGCAAGTTATTGTGTAATTTCATGGTTGTATAAGACAAAATGTGACCCAGAAATGGGACAATAAAGAACACTTACTGGCCACTTTATTAGGTACACCTGTGCAACTGCTCGTTAAAGCAAATTTCTAATCAGCCAATCACATGGCAGCAACTCAATGCATTTAGCCATGTAGACATGGTCAAGATGATAAGCTGCTGTTCAAAGCGAGCATCAGAATGGGGAAGAAAGAGGATTTAAGTTACTTTGAATGTGGCATAGTTGTTGGTGCCAGTCGGGCTGGTCTGAGGATTTTAGAAACTGTTGATCTACTGGGATTTTCACGCACAACCATCTCTAGGGTTTACAGAGAATGGTCAAACAAAGAGAAAATCCAGTGAGCGGCAGTTCTGTGGGCGCAAATGTCTTGTTGATGCCAGAGGAGAATGGCCAGACTGGAAGGTAAGGTAAGTCAAATAAGCACTCGTTACAACCGAGGTCTGCAGAAGAGCATCTCTGAACACACAACACATCCAACCTTGAGGCGGATGGGCTACAGCAGCAGAAGACCACACCGGGTGCCGCTCCTGTCAGCTAAGAACAGGAAACTGAGGCTACAATTCACACAGACTCACCAAAACTGGACAATAGAAGATTGGAGAAACGTTGCTGCTCTGATGAGTCTCCATTTCTGCTGACACATTCAGATGGTCGGCTCAGAATTTGGCATCAACAACATGAAAGCATGGATCCATCCTGCCTCCACACAGTTACCAGATCTCAATCCAATAGAGCAGCTTTGGGATGTGGTGGAACGGGAGATTGGCATCATGGATGTGCAGCAGACAAATCTGCAGCAACTGTGTGATGCTATCATCATGTCAATATGGACTACAATCTCTGAGGAATATTTCCAGTACCCTGTTAAATGTACGCCACAAAGGATTAAAGCAGTTCTGAAGGCAAAAGGGGTACAATCCAGTAATAGTCAGGTGTACCTAATAAAGTGGCCGGTGAGTGTATAAACAAAAACTTAAAATATGAAGTGTGCAACCCGATTTTTTTTTTTCAGATAATCTCATAAGATTATCAGCAGCAGAATCAACCATTCTACATTTTTGAGTAATATTCAAAAAGTACCTTCTGTACAGCACTTGTGTCTCATGAAATGAGATTATGTATCTCTCCATCAGTCTGAGAGTGTTTGATTGTGAAACAAAGTATAATAAGCAGGAAACCAGTGTGAAGTCGACTTCCCCGAGCAGCTAAAGTTCATGCCACGGAAAAAAAGAAAATGCTAGCGAATTAAATAACACTACACCTACATGCTCACCACTCGCACTGAAACAGAGGTGGTGAGTAACCTTTGGGCAACCCATGGGTTAAGTGGTTGGGAAAGCAACTTAACTCAGTTACTCTATTTAGTCACATCTAAAACTATCAAGTCTTCGGGGTAACAGCCACAAACATTTTTTTTCCAGGTAAGCAAGTGAGCAAGTTCAAAATCAAACAGATTACTTTATGACAGACACAACAGCAATCTACTATGATAACAGTGAATCCAACATGTCAAACATCAGAAAAATGCACTAAACTATGTACAGTTGCTTTAAATGCACACAAATGAGCGTTCTACTGCATAAATTTGAACTGTGCATCTATTAAATAACATTTAATTGACTACAATGACTTACAGAAAAATATAGTGTATTTTTGAACAATATTTTCCATGATTACAAGATACTGAGCAGGATTTCCATCCACATGTCAGAACATGTCAGCTATCTGCTCACTGAAGTCATCAACTATCCCAGTGTTACTCTGCTTTCTGTATTGGAGACTCGTTATACATGATAGACAAACTTATATCCACTATAGAAATTACTTTCAGCATATGACATATGCTGAAGTTTTATAATTATGTTAGATAAAAGCAATGAAAGACATTCCAGCCATACTTTATAAGATCATAGTTTCTCTGTGAACAATAACAAGTAATCTTTATAACCTGTGTCAGATTACAGAAACACATTTGGCAGCGAAGTCCCCATTTATGATGTTTAATTGGGTCAGCAAACACAGGATGATTACACATGACTTTAAATGCCAATCACACATGAAAAAATACTATAGTAATTCATAGTAAACACTAGCATTTCTGAACCATGCTATAGTAAAATGTCTTATACTGTATATAATATAGTATTCCCATTTCTGTTAATGAATACTAGTTAATTGATTAACTGCATTAAACACTGCAATACTCTTTAGCTTTGCTACAGTAAACTGTGGTGTATTGTAGAGCAAAATACCCTACATTTGTTTATATTACCAGAGCAAACATAGAACGACCTAAACAGATTAATTCAAGTACTTTATGGTTCATTAATACTCCATTATTTAATATAAGTAGGCTCCTATGTTATATATTTCAATCTGGGACTTAAATTAAATGATTAAATAGGCTTAACTAATCAACAGTGACTTTAAAAATATATATATTTGAGAATAGAGCAACCATAGAATTAACAAAACTATTTAACTCAAGTACTTAAGGTTTTAAAAAACTCCGTTATTTAATACATGTAGGCTCATATGTTATATATTTCAAACTGGAACTTAAATCAAATGATTAAACATGCTTAATCATACAACAGTGACTTAAAACAATTTATTTGAGAGCAGAGCAACCTTAGAATTACCAAAACTATTTAATTCAAGTACTTTAAGGTTCAGAAATACTCCATTATTTAATATAAGTAGGCTACTGTGCTTTATATTTCAATCTGTGACTTATTAAATAAATAAACATGCTTAATTATACAAGAGGGATTTAAAGCCATTCATTTGATCTGCTGTTAGAGATTAGATGATTCAGAAATTGCCTACCTGATGATGAATACTGCACATGGGCAGACGGGTGTAGCCTGTGTTTTGTTTCTGTGGCACTGAGGAGAGGGACGTCCATAAATGCCTTTTAACCGCGTGCTGTTTACAGGGCTCGCTTTTCATTGGTTGCTGATTTGTGACGTAGCGATGACGAGTTTTGAGCGAAGCTAGTTTCGCGGGAAAACTCCGGATTTCAGCTCAGCTTTGCTTGCTGTGGATACTGAGAACTCGACGACTTTACATCAGCTCACAATCCGGTAAAACAGCACGGGAATAAACATAAACTCTAATTTCCTAGGCGAATCGATTATACATTCCCGATAGATAGATAGATAGATAGATAGATAGATAGATAGATAGATAGATAGATAGATAGATAGGTAGGTAGGTAGGTAGGTAGGTAGGTAGGTAGGTAGGTAGGTAGGTAGGTAGGTAGGTAGGTAGGTAGGTAGGTAGGTAGGTAGGTAGGTAGGTAGATAGATAGATAGATAGATAGATAGATAGATAGATAGATAGATAGATAGATAGATAGATAGATAGATAGATAGATAGATAGCTTAAGTCTTATGTAAGAAGTGTGCTTCTATTTATTTTGCAGTCTTTTGTGTGTTTCAGTTTCAGTTTGACTTGCAGAGACTTGACAGGAATGTTGTGTTTATCATTTCCCACAACTGTGGACAGAAACAGTCCTCCTGTTAACACATCTGGATACTATTAATGTGCTTAAAAACCCAACCCATCATCACAGACACAATGTCGGCTGCTTGTTTCATGTCTTCCTTCCTTTTGTTCTTTTTCACTGTATTGTGAATGAGAAGCGATGCTGCAAAATAACCCCAAATCTGCATAAAGCAACAGTAATACTCCTGCACTATTTGTCATATTTTGTGTGAGAAATCTGCTTTAGGATGAGCAAATAATAACAAGACATTTAATAATGTTTTATTAATTAAAAATGATTCTTGCAAAAACTTGATTATACTTTTAAATAAAGATATGATATTATTGATTAATTATTCTGACACATTCAACTAATAATTAAATATTTGTTTGATATTTTACGAAAATTATTATTTTTTTTTTTAAACAGAATTTCTTATTTATTTTTTTATGCTTAATAGTTACTCTATTAAGTCACATCTAAAACTATCAAATCTTCGGGATAACAGCCACAAATATTTTCTTTCCAGGTAAGCAAGTGAGCAAGTTTCAAAATCAAACAGATTACTTTATGACAGACACAACAGCAATCTACTATGATAACAGTGAATCCAACATGTCAAACATCAGAAAAATGCACTAAACTATGTAAAGCTGCTTTAAATGCACACAAATGAGCGTTCTACTGCACATATTTGAACTATGCGCCTATTAAATAATATTTAATTGACTACAATGACAAGATTCTATGACTTACAGAAAATATAGTGTATTTTCACTGAAGTCATCAACTATCCCAGTGTTACTCTGCTTTCTGTATTAGAGACTCGTTATACATGATAGACAAACTTATATCCACTATAGAAATTACTTTCAACAAATGACATATGCTGAAGTTTTATAAATATGTTAGATAAAAGCAATGAAAGACATTCCAGTCATACTTTATAAGATCATAGTTTCTCTGTGAACAATAAAAAGCAATCTTTATAACCTGTGTCAGATTACAGAAACACATTTGGCAGCGAAGTCCCCATTTATGATGTTTAAATGGACATTTATTAATGTTTTATTAATTAAAAATTATTCTTACAAAAACTTGATTATACTTTTAAATAAAGATGTTATATTATTGATTAATTATTCTGACACATTTAACTAATAATTAAATATTTGTTTGATATTTTTAGAAAAAAATATTTATATATATATATATATATATATATATATATATATATATATATATATATATATATATATATATATATATATATATATGTATATATATATATTTTTTATTTTTTATTTATTTATTTTTTTTACAGAATTTCTTATATTATCTTATGCTTAATAGTTACTCTATTTAGTCACATCTAAAACTATCAAATCTTCGGGATAACAGCCACAAACATTTTCTTTCCAGGTAAGCAAGTGAGCAAGTTTTAACAGAATGTCTTACATTTTTCTTATGCAGAAAGTCTCATTTAATTTATTTGGCTGGAATATTTAACACAACTTTTTGTTTAAACTGTTAAGTTTAATATTGTTAGCCCCCTTAAAATTATTATCTTTGATTGGCTACATGATAAACCACTGTTGTCCAAAGACAAAACAAAACTGCTATTAGAAATAATTCATTAAAACTTATATTATATTGCCTCATAGTTTTCCTTAAACTAAAATGTGCATTGAACAATAACCCCTGTTTTTTTAAATAACATTAAAATATTAATATTTATCATTTAAAATATCAATAATTTAGATCCACTTTAACGGCTTACTTATATGTTGTTAGTAAAAATGTGTAATATAATATGTGTATTTATATAGCGCATTTATTGTGTATGGCCATACACCCAAAGCACTTCACAATCAGGGGGATCTCTCCACACTATCAGAGTGGGATGATTGGGAGGCCATTATGGGTAAGGGCTGATGGAATGAATTTGGCCAGGACACCGGTGTTACACCCCTACCCTTTACGAGAAGTGCCATGGGATTTTTAATGACCACAAAGAGTCAGCACCTCTGTTTAACATCTTATCCAAAAGTCAGCGCCCCCTGACGGCATGCACTAAATTCCAGGGGTTTCATTACCACGACGTAAAATGGGCGTGGCTCGGTCGGTGTTTGGGAAACGCCCCCTTAAAAAAAAAACAATACTGAGAGGTCACCGATCATGCGCAGTACAGGTTCTTTTTTAGCGCGGTCATTTCAAACAGGATGATTATGGATAAAGAACCTACCGCGGTGGATAACGAGGGAAAAAAACAATCATACAGGTTATTTTTTTGTTTTTATAATGTTATATTTTAAAGATTTCATTAGCAAAAACGGCTGACCTCGTTTTACTCCGTTTTACTGTCTCTGGGCTTTTGTACTTCCATTTTAAACCAAATAATAATGGTTGTGGTAAGATTAACCGTGTTTTTGTAGTTTAAAATATGGTATTCAGTCATGTTTAAACAAATAAATACCACATTTTCTGTAATAAATCGTGGTTAATTTTTCTTTCTCGATCTTAGTTAATTAACATAACTCATATTTATTTTCTATTTTTCATTTAAAGTCATCATACACAAAACAACTGGGATCAGGACAGGTATCTGATGTTACTGTATATAATATAAAAGCGATCATACACAAAACAACTGGGATCAGGACAGGTATCTGATGTTAATGTATATAAAAGTGATCATACATGAAACCCCTGGGATCAGGACAGGTATCTGATGTTAATATATATATAAAAGTGATCATACATGAAACCCCTGGGATCAGGACAGGTATCTGATGTTAATATATATATATAAAAGTGATCATACATGAAACCCCTGGGATCAGGACAGGTATCTGATGTTAATATATATATAAAAGTGATCATACATGAAACACCTGGGATCAGGACAGGTATCTGATGTTAATATATATATAAAAGTGATCATACATGAAACCCCTGGGATCAGGACAGGTATCTGATGTTAATATATATATAAAAGTGATCATACATGAAACCCCTGGGATCAGGACAGGTCTCTGATGTTACTGTATATAAAAGTGATCATACATGAAACCCCTGGGATCAGGACAGGTATCTGATGTTACTGTATATAATATAAAAGTGATCATACATGAAACCCCTGGGATCAGGACAGGTATCTGATGTTAATATATATATAAAAGTGATCATACATGAAACCCCTGGGATCAGGACAGGTATCTGATGTTAATATATATATAAAAGTGATCATACATGAAACCCCTGGGATCAGGACAGGTATCTGATGTTAATATATATATATAAAAGTGATCATACATGAAACCCCTGGGATCAGGACAGGTATCTGATGTTAATATATATATAAAAGTGATCATACATGAAACACCTGGGATCAGGACAGGTATCTGATGTTAATATATATATAAAAGTGATCATACATGAAACCCCTGGGATCAGGACAGGTATCTGATGTTAATATATATATAAAAGTGATCATACATGAAACCCCTGGGATCAGGACAGGTCTCTGATGTTACTGTATATAAAAGTGATCATACATGAAACCCCTGGGATCAGGACAGGTATCTGATGTTACTGTATATAATATAAAAGTGATCATACATGAAACCCCTGAGATCAGGACAGGTATCTGATGTTAATGTATATGATATATAAAGTATTTGGCACAAAAGCCGTGGGATCGGGACAGGTATCTTAAGTTATAACAGTATTAATGTAATCTGAGAGGTATCTTAAGTTAATTTGTTTAGTATAACATACACTGACTTCACATGAAACACCTTCGATCAGGACAGCTATTTAGTACTGCATATAAAAGGCATTGGACACGAAAGCCCTGCAAATACGTACAGGTATCTGAATCAAACGGCTGTTTTCACAATCTGCGCATGATCCGTGACCTATGCAAATTCACAGATAGGCCACGCCCACCCGATGACGCAGTAGCGGTTACGCTGTACTGAAACCCCTGGAAAAAAGTGCCTGCCAGCCCACTGACTGTATAGCGTCCCCTTCACTTTATTGGGGCATTTGGACTCACACAGACTGCAGGTTGAGCGCCCCCTGCTGGCCTCACTAACACCACTTCCACTGTGTATAGAACGATAACGTTTTTATTAAAAGAGCATATCAATATTACAATTCAAAATATTAATATTTTAGATCCACTTCCACTATATTGAGTATATAATACAAAACAACAGTAGGTAGTGCTGTCGCCTTACAGCAAGAAGGTCACTGGTTCGAGCCTCGGCTGGGTCAGTTGGCATTTCTGTGTGGAGTTTGCATGTTCTCCCTGCGTTCGTGTGGGTTTCCTCCGAGTGCTCTGGTTTTCCCCACAGTCCAAACACATGCGGTACAGGTGAATTGGGTAGGCTAAATTGTCCGTAGTTTTCCCAGACATGGGTTGCAGCTGGAAGGGCATCCGCTACGTAAAAAAATGTGCTAGATAAGTTGGCGGTTCATTCCGCTGTGGCGACCCCAGATTAAATAAAGGGACTAAGCCCTGTATTAAAGGAAATGAATGAATGAATAATGCTATACTAGCTTAAACAAGTGATATATCTGACTTTACAGCTCATGGTGTGCCAGTAAATAATATCTGGGGATTTTGTTTTTGATTCTTAAGCAGAAAACAAACCCATTTGAATCTTTTTCAACATCACTAAAGATGCTTATGTAAATGCAGGACATTTTGGATTTCAATAGCCGGAAATATGAGCTCATCTTCCTGCCAGATCAGCTAATGGCATCATCTTGGCATGAGTAACACCATTTCTGGGTTTCCCATCTCAATCCAGGGAAGTCGTCCAGATCAGGTTAACATGTGTGATGGGATTTCCACCTATAGCAGCGGTTATACCACATCAATCACTGAAGTTTTCATTTCATTCTGTTTGTTCTTTTCCTTTACGGAAAGACACACAATATAAATATTCCCGTGTTTCTTTCGTCATATTAAATTTTTTCAGGCTAGACCCGTTTGGTGGGGAGCTCATTTAACTGATCTGATTATTGTCTGACTGGGGACAAAACCTTGGGATTTTAATACACAAACATGACAAAACACAACAAATACAAGTGTTTACTCATCAATGATGGGTTGTTTTTATCAAATGTTGAGTCAAATATGCACAAGCACTGCCATTCTGGGTCTAAAAATGTAATTTTACTGTAATTGAAAGTAATTAATACAAGGTTGAGTTTGTCCATGTGTGATCCAACATTGGGTCACAAAAACCTAGCATATTTAAGAGTGTAAGTTTTAAATATATTTTACCCAGTGTGTACTGTTTATGCTTGTCTTTATATATATATATATATATATATATATATATATATATATATATATATATATATATATATATATATATATATATATATATATAAAAATATATATATATATTACATTTTTTATATATTGACAAATTTGATAGATATGTCAAAGTTATGTCAATATATAAAAAAATATGTCAAAATTTATGTCAAATGATTAACTGCAATTAATCAAAATAAAAGTTTATATATATTGTATTAAACGCTCTGACAAATATGCACAAACAAACAATTGGGTTAAAAGATGTGAATTAAATTTTATTGTAAAAATTAACCCAATTTTAGTCCAAACGTTGGGTTACATTTATTAGTGTATACATTAATTCATTCATTTTCTTTTCGGCTTAGTCCCTTTATTAATCTGGGGTCGCCACAACGGAATGAACCAGCAACTTATCCAGCACATATTTTACGCAGCGGATGCCCTTGCAGTTGCAACTCAGCACTGGGAAACACCCATACACTCTTGCACACACTCGAAACCGTGCTGACTATAGTGTTTGGGTCAAAGTTTGGGGTCAGTATGATTTTTAAAGGTTTTAAAATAAGCTTCTCCTGCTCTCCAAGGCTCCATTTATTTAATCAAAAATACAATTGTGAAATGGTATTGTACTATAAAATAACTGTTTAAAATTAGTTTTTCATTTAATTTAATAATTTATTCCAGTGATTTTAAAGATGAATTTTAAGCTTCAGTCACATGATCCTTCAGAACTCACTCTAATGTTCATTATTATTATTATTATTATTAATTGGTAATAGTTATAAAATTAATAATGACCAGAGTAAAAGTTTAACTAAAAACTGCATACAATAAAAAAGCAGTTAATTAAAATTTGAATAAATATATTTTATAAACACCGCCTTAATGAAAAGAATAATTATGCTTAAAAAATGAGCCCAAACTTTTAACCAGTAGTGTATATACACCGCAGTTACTATACTATTAACCGAGATAAAAACATGTTCTCAGACTTTTTTTCTCCCATGCCATGGTAATTTCCCAATTAAACATATGTAAGAATTTCTGGTTTCGCCCTGCTTTCAAAGACAAGCGGATAAAAAACTCAATCGAGAGCATTTGGTGTTTGATTCTCAGAGCATTAAACAGGAAGTTCTATATATTACACTGATGTGATGACTAACATTTACTGTTACTCTCTCTCTCTTTACAGAGGCAGAACCAGAGTCTCTGAGAACTGAAAGTGTGCTGAGTTCAGTCATGCTGGACATGATTGGTGTGAAGTTTGTTTGACTCGGTCATTTGATCCCATTGATGAAGCGGTTTAGATTTCATGGTAACTGATAGTCACTTCTCTATGTGTGTGATTCAGTCAGCAAAGTGTTTTTTACTCGTTCTGGCTCATCATGCTACATAAAGATGGCCGCTAGATGGAGTTTTTTAAAATGAAATTAATTTTTACTAGATGGTGCTGTTGGATCATATACCATAAAGGGACGGTTGACTCAGAAATAAAAAAAAAAGTATTCCTGGTCCATCATTATTTTTTAAAACATTTTTTATTGTTAACAAATTGGATAAATTTCAGATTACACATGGAAATCTGCCAAGTTCTCAAAAAAACAAACAAAAAAAAACAACAATATCAGTGTTTCATTCATTCATTCATTCATTTTCTTGTCGGCTTAGTCCCTTTATTAATCCGGGGTCGCCACAGTGGAATGAACCACCAACTTATCCAGCACGTTTTTACGCAGCGGATGCCCTTCCAGCTGCAACCCATCTCTGGGAAACATCCACACACACTCATTCACACTGATACAGTACAGACAATTTAGCCTACCCAATTTACCTGTACCGCATGTGTTTGGACTGTGGGGGAAACAGGAGCACCCGGAGGAAACCCACATGAACGCAGGGAGAACATGCAAACTCCACACAGAAATGCCAACTGACCCAGCTAAGGCTCGAACCAGCGACCATCTTGCTGTGAGGCGACAGCACTACCTACTGCGCCACTGCGTCGCCTTGTTTAAATTAATTAATTCATTTATTTATTTTATTGTTATTATTATTTTCCCTTTCTGTCTGGATATGTTATTTGTGTTTGTATGTGATTAAAGTTTTTCTTTGGACTGTGTATGTCATTGACCTTTTTTAAGGATCTGTGTGTGATCCCTTGGATTTTGTTCTGGTGTTCCTGTATTGTCAGTTCAGATACTAAAAAAAAGTGTAATCTTATAATTTATACTAATATACAATATACAAAATAATACAATATAAAAATCAAAATGGACCAGCAAAATATTCTGCAGTACACAATATTATATGAAAATATATAATAAACAATAATTATTAAAAAATAGTATTAGGCCTATTTTTGTAATGCAGACACAACAAAACTTGATGCATTGCAGTTACTACTTCTTATCTATAGTTTCATTTTTAAAAGAAACAAAATGGAAAGTCATGACAGGGCCAATAATGGTTTCTAATAGGCCACCTTTGCCCCATTGGCTCCCATTTGATGCTAAAAGTTTGAAACCGTGTTCAGTAAACAACCACACTTGCTGGCAAACAATCAGATCAATAAAGGCCACAATGACCTGTGATTATTATAAGCAGCATAAGTAAACTAGTGGTTTGTCTGTTGGACATATTTACCTTCTCAAAGAAAAAAGAAAAGAAAAAAAGTAATATTCTTAAAGAGTTAAAGAGTAAGAATAGTCTAGAAAGATGATATTACTGACCTTGGTTTGCCATACTGCAGACGATGAAGAAAATAAAATAAAATCAAGCAACAAAATAATGACAAGTAAATCTCAAAATGAAGCCAGACCTAGAGAAAACCTTCCGCAAACAGTCTTGCCTTGACAGTGAAACAAAAAAACCTGCTACAGTACATGCTACACCTGCCATATCCACCCATCTTGTCTTATGCATTAAAACATTTCAAAAAGTTGATCCGAGTGCTACATTCATCTGCAGTTTCATTTCATATGTAAATATATATTCGTCAAAATATTCAGAAATTAATTCAAAATGTTTTATTGGTCCTTGACATCTCCCATTAGCAATACTAAGCAAAAAATAACACCGTCCTGGCCTTTGTAAGAGGCTAAATTATCATATGCATTTGTTTATATGACAAAACATGTATTTTTGACTCAAGAAGGTCCATACTGACTACAAAGGCAGATACTGATAAGATCAGGGCCTGGTGTGTGGACTTTGGGGATTTATGGTGTGGTCACATGTTGATTGGTCAGTTTGAATGTCTTGAATGGCTCACATGGTCAAGAAAGATACAAAATAGGTGGTAAACTCAAGCTCTGTCTCTTTTCCTGGCCTCTCTTTTCCTGGCCTGCTTCTCTCCTGCTCTGCTCCTCTCCTCCTCTGGAGTCTATCTTCTCTGACTCTACTGCAATCAGGCTTCTGGGCCTGCTCTCTTTGTCTCTCTCTCGCTCCCCCTGTGTCTCTCCTTCTACCTCTGGTAACATTTAAGCTGGGTACAATTTATACCATGTGTTTTATCATTTCATATTTAATCATTTTATACATTTGTTATTAATTCAGTTGTAACCATAGAGAATTATTGTCATTAAATCATTTCATTTTCAAGTATTTGTGAATTACTTTTGATTTAACATCAACATTTAATTGTTCCATATAGATACAATACAATCACATTATATCAACCCTCTCCCACATTTATAGCTATTAATACTGCACTTATTTCCGTTTTTGGTATGAGATTGCAGAAGAATGGTTTGACTAGAAATGTACAGTTTTTTACCATCATGCTGATCACTTTTAGTCACTCGGCAGAACTACAGTTCGAACCGCTGTGGTTTAAAGACCGTTCTTACACCTTCAAATAAAATTATTATAATTAGGAATACACAACAAGGTAACATGTTCCTTTTTGGTATTTTTTTTATTGTCCTCAAGTAATGCACATAAATTACAATGTGTAAAAATAAAAATATATAATAAAATATTAATACAAATACAATAATAAACATGACAGAAAAAAACGAGTTTAAGACAATCATACAAATAGCTTAAAAGTTTCACATATAAACATACTGCGTTTTGCTTTACTATTTCTTAATCCAAGTAATGGGTTCAATATAGTGTAATATTTGTTTTACTTAAAACAACTTAAATACCTTAAACTATAAAGGTTTTATTTAGCCAATTTCTGTTTGTGTATATGGTGCTTTACCGTAATCAAACAAAGATTAACAATTAAGATCATATTTGGTTGTAAACGTTCTCTATTGAAATACACCCCTTTACAGTGTTTAGTTTGACCTCGCTCGTCTTCCGCTGACGTCACATAATTCGGCTTTTGCTCGTGCCCGTTGAGGGCGGGTTACGTCAGTTACAGTCACCGTGGACACTCATCGGAGGAGAACAGATGAGGGTATGTTGAAATATTGCCCAAATTAATTATTAGATCTTTAAACTACTTCCTTTATTTCTTACTTTTACCCGTATAATGAACTATTTGCACATTTGTCGGCGGTGTTTTTAAATGAGAGGCTCAATGACAGCTGTGACTCCTTTAGCTTCTGCTACATTAGCCTAGCATGCTGTCAGCTCATCCGTTTATTTTTTTTAATACAAATTTTAAGGTAAGATTTTCTGATATTATTATTTTCTTGTATGTGTTATACACAGGGTGGTGTGTTGTATGTTGATCGCGATCACGATTTAAAAGTAAAGTAATATCAATGTTTTTTTCATGATGCTGCTAATGCTAGTGAACTAGTGTCAGAGTTTGTGCCCCTTTAAATGATGGCAGATCACTGTTCCTATGATTGTGCTTTGTGTAAAAATAGCTAGTGATGTTTAATGGCTTTTAGTATTAGTTTAAGTAAATGTTTTTCAAAAGCCCAAACACAACGACACTACCAATAATATTGGAATTATTAAAAGTAAAATTCAATATACAGACATGTTTCTTTTAAATACAATGAGATATAACTACAAATCAATACAATTAAGCCACTATTTGTTGAAGTACGTGCAAACTGATTTTCTGTAACCTTAACTTCTGTAAGTTATTTATATCCACTTAAGAATGTATTTGGGAAACTTGCCAGATTATTGACCCAGATTAAAATTCATAATATTTTAATAATAATAAACTATAAAATTAATAAAATAATTTTAAATAATTAAATATACATTTTATTGAAGGAAAATGTTATTATATGTAAAGTTTATTTATAGTATTTTAGTTGTTTTCCACTACTAAACACACTGGCATCAGTTACTGACCAAAAAACGAGGTAGTTGATCTCATATTCCCAAATTCGTCAATTTCTGATCAGAGATAACTTGTGACATGATCCCTATATTGTGACCCACAATACTTTGAATATCCGGTCTGAAATCACATGCAAGTATGACTTCAATCAAAACAACATTATCACTATTTAATAGATTGTAAACAATGTTGTACTTTGATAGTGATTGGCTGCTAATATGATTTCACTATTTACAACTTGTAAAGAATACTTTTCTGAGCTTGTATTACTGAGGAGGGTGGCACGGTGGTGCAGTGGTTAGCACAGTGGCCTCACACTCGCTGTTTTGAGTCCCAGCTGGGTCAGTTACCATTTCTGTGTGGAGTTTGCATGTTCTCCCCGTGTTGGTGTGGGTTTCCTCCGGGTGCTCCGGTTTCCCCCACAGTTCAAACACATGCGTTATAGAGGAATTGAATAGGCTGTGTGAATGTGAGAGTGTACGGCTGTTTCCCAGTACAGGGTTGCGGCTAAAACATATGCTGGAATAGTTGGCGGTTCGTTCCGCTGTGGTGAACCCTGATAAATAAGGGACTAAGTCGAAGGAAAATGAACCAATGAATATTATTAAGGAATAAGTATAAATGTAAGAATGGACCCTTTTCACAAGACATTATGATGCATTTAATAGTCATCAACATCTTAAATCGTGAAAGTTTTTACTATTTAGATTTTATTTTAAACGTATGAACATTTATATGTATTTATACATGTGTTTAATAATCTTTGCATTACTAAATGAATTGGCGCTTGTGTGAAGTGTTTGTAATGCTGTGTGTTTAAGGCACGGGACAGTAAATCTGACAGTATTCTCTCTTCTGGCTGCCGTTATCAGTCTTGCACTATTGTTTTCCTCTTTCTGAAAGTCTAATACATTAGTAATGTTATTAGTAATACATTAATTAACTCTAGTAAAGCATTTTAAAGAAATGTTACCACTGTGTGACACAATTATTTAAATCTCATTATCGATTGTCTATATACAGAAAGCATCAGAGATGAGTTTTGATTTGTTGTGTTGTCAGGTGACCCACTGAAGACCGTGATGATGATGACGCTGTCGCGCCTCTTCAGGCTTCACGGCCTGTTCGTCGCCTCTCATCCCTGGGAGGTGATCGTGGGAACGGTTGCCGTGACAATGTGCCTGATGTCTATGAACGCTTTCGCTGGTAATGACCAGATCTGTGGCTGGAACCATCAGTGTCCCAAAGTACAGGAGGTACAGTGTGCTGTTATTATATTGATCTGCACCAATGTTCATGTCCAATATACAGTTGAAGTCAGAATTATTAGCCCCCCTCTATATTTTTCCCTCAATTTTTGTTTAATGGGAAGATTTTTTTTCCTAAACATAATAGTTTTGATAACTCATTTCTAATAACTGATTTATTTTATCTTTGCCATGATGACAGTAAATAATATTTGACTAGATATTCTTCAAGACACTTCTATACAGCTTAAAGTGACATTTAAAGGCTTAACTAGGTTAATTAGGCAAGTTAGAATAATTAGGCAAGTCATTGTATAACAGTGGTTTGTTCTGTAGACAATCCAAAACAAATATTGCTTAAGAGGGCTAATAATATTGACCTTAAAATGGTTTATTTAGCCAAAATAAAACAAATAAGACTTTCTCCAGCAGAAAAAATATTATAGGAAATACTGTGAAATATTCCTGAATCTGTTCAACATCATTTGGGAAATATTTGAAAAGAAAAAAAAATTCCCAGTAGGGTAAATAATTCTGACTTCAACTGTATACAGAGCTCATATAATAAAAGTCTCTCTTTTTGTATTTACGCAAAACATTTATGATTTAGTTCTAGGGGTGTCACGATTTTGATTTTTAATCGAAATCGATCCAAATTTATGCTCAATTTCGATTATCGAATCAAAAAATAGAATCGTCGATGCTGCCACGCCCCATGTCACGTCAGCTTGGCTTGCCAAGCGGGAAAAAACAGGCTTGTTGAAGTGCTTGTTAAACTGCAGAAGCAGGAGACCCGTCGACAGAGCTTAAACCCTCTCCTCTTTCAATGAAGTCGCCGGTGTGGAAGCATTTTGGATTTCCAGTGAGTTATGTTGACAACGTTCGTGTTGTCGACAAAAAAAAACACAGTTTTGCAAGCTCTGCTATGTACGTATTACGTACGGTTTGTCCGATAGACAACACCGGCTTCGCGATCCTCCGCCCGCCCCCGTTGCAAATCCGCTCGTGAAAAGTACACACTCAGGCCCTGTTTACACTGTCTTTGTTTTTAAATGGCATTTTAGAACGACAATGATTTGACATCCACAGTAGTGTGTAGCATTTCTGAGCAGCCCTCCTTCCTCTCTACCTCTGAAAATGCACATCACGTGACCACACAGACACAGACGCACACACAGCCATGCGCTCGAGACAGCAGGTCCAGGCAGTCAGAGGACTGCTTCAGTCTTTCACTCACTTGTACTTAGTCATTTTAGCGAACACCTCAGATACTGTTGGCTGGTTCCTGTTGGTTGTGCGTCTTTTTTTTACAGACGCCATTATAATGACACGGATCACTGCCTATTCACGAGTCCCGCAGAAAAAGTGATTGACAGGTGGTAATTATGTGTGTATCTTGCCTTTATTCATTTACTGTATGATTTGTTTATGGGTAAAACAAACACCATGCAGGTCAGGTAGTTTAAACGGCAGGCTACAAATAATTAATTGATCATTAATTAATTAATTATTCATAATCGAAAATCGAATCGTGCCTTTAGAATTGAAAATGTAATCGAATTGAGGATTTGGAGGATCGTGACACCCTTATTTAGTTCCTATTTGAACTGTTTTATAGCCTACTGAAAGCCCAGCTCTGTTTATAGATTGTGCTGTGAACTGTGCGGATGGTAAATATGATCTTATACAGAAAGTTATATGGCATTATTAACACACATATGTACTTTTTTATGTTTACAGAAAATTATAAGTGGCGACATGGCCATTTTAACCATTACCAGATGCATAGCCATCATTTACATCTACATCCAGTTCAAAAACCTTCGTCAGCTCGGCTCCAAGTATATACTGGGTGAGTTTATGAATACAGTTTTGTTTAAACAATTAAAATTTTGATGTTATATAAGGGATAACAAAGATGAGCCTTTTTTTTCAGCTGAAAATGAAAGGAGCCTGTTATGAGGGAGAGATGGTTACAAGTAGGCAGCTCTTTCCCCCTCTGATCAGACATACAAAGGGAGAATGTCAGTGTTTCTGCAGATTAGAAGCTTCTACCATTAGAAGTTGGCTTCACAAACAGATGCCACACAACTGCTTAAAACCATTATAAAAGTGTTTTCTGCATAATAGGTGCCCTTTTAAAATTGACAAACGTGACTTTACAAGCAGAAAATATTAAATGCAATTTTAGAGAATAATTTTAGAGAATTTAAAATGTAAAAATTAAACAGCACGCTTATTCTGACCGCATGCTTATTCTTTACTAAAAATCAAAGAATAAGTGCAGTGCTTCCCCCCATAGACTTTACTTGGGCGGGCCACCCAGCAGGCCCGGATTGGCTAATCGAGAGGACTGGGAGAATTCCCAGTGGGCTGGTCCGCTTTTTTGTTAGCTTACAATTCATGTTATTAACAAACCATTAACTAACACTACAAGTTTAATAAATGACTAATTAGCTGTTTATTAATAGTAAGCAAGGTAGAAGTTGGGTTTATGTTTTTGCAGAATAAGATCATACTTTATATTTACTAATGAAGAGTTAATTTCTTAATTACATGCAGGTAATAAGCCAGTTGTTACTAGCATAATTTGAACCCTAACCTAAAGGGCTCTATTTTGACGGTCCATGCGCAGAGCGCAAAACGCAGGGCGCAAACACTTTCAGGGCGTTTTGCTAATTTAAGGACGGGAAATCTGCCTTGTGCCAAGGTGCATGGTCTAAAAGGGTTGAGTTTATTCTCTTAATGAGTTATAGGTGTGTTTTGAGAATAAACCAATCAGAGTCTCATCTCCCATTCCCTTTAAGAGCCAGCTGCGTCGCGCCAAAAGTGCATTCGCTATTTACAGGACGCAAAGTAAGTCTAAGTGGATAAAATGAGCATTTCACAAGCAAACAGTTCACAGTTAAAAATTTTTTTAACAGAAAACAGTTAAACAGAGCATCTACTGCGTGAGAATGAGAGATAATGGATCTACTTTCACTTTCACTCTTGGATAGGGAAACCTTTACGCACAGACATCAATTAGTCTATAAATAATAAATTTTGTTTGTTAAGTGCAAAGATTTGTTTCAAAACTATTTCTAAATTCAGTTCTAATTTCCAGCAAACGAATAAATGAACAATAATGACCAAGTGTGGTCAAAATACTGAGTTATTTCCAAATACACATGCTGTGCCCCATATGGTCTTAAACCTGACAGGTGGGCAAATCTAAGCTTGTTTTTAATAAAACAAATATAAATATGTATATAATAAATAATACTGCTAATAATAATAACATTATACAAAAGCAAATTGTTATGAATGAACTGAAAAAGCCTCCCGAGATGAAGAAGACATAAAAGCAGTGATTTTTCACATTTATGTAGGCTAGAAAATAATATGTTTTGTAATATTTTAATCCTTTATATTTATATCCTATATCTATTCTTATTATATACTATATATATCCTTAATATTTATTTTTTTTTATATGTAAAGATATTTGTCTATTGCTCTCTTGTGTATTAAGCAGTGTGTAAGCTAGGCGCAACTCTGCGCCGGAGTTTAGACCGGGCTAGTTTTGGTCTAATAAAAAATCTATTATAGTTTCTCAAAATAGCAACGCGCCAGCGATCCGCCTCAGAACGCCTTCCTTTTTAGACCAGAATGCCTATGGGCGCACAAATGAGCACTAATGCATTTGCTATTTAAACAGCATAGCGCAACGCCTCAAAACGAATCTTGCGCCAAGCTGAAACTACCAAAAGACTATTGCGCCGCGTCTTGCGCCACACTGCGCCGGGGGTATGATAGGGCCCAAAGTGTTACCACTTGTTGTCTTTTATCTGATTGTTAGTATAATATGAAGGTAATTATGCTGTATTGTTTGATATGCAGGGATCGCTGGTCTGTTCACCATCTTCTCCAGTTTTGTGTTCAGCACTGTGGTCGTTCACTTCCTGGGCAAGGAGCTGACAGGACTGAAGTACGAAGCTGATTTGTCTGTTTTATAATCAGTATCTCACATGTTTTCAGTTTGTGTATAAACGTCCTCATGTTCCTCCAGTGAGGCTCTGCCGTTCTTCCTGCTGCTGATTGATCTGTCTAAAGCCTGCACGCTGGCCAAATTCGCTCTCAGCTCAAACTCACAGGTACGAAAACTAATTTTTGTGCAATCTAAACAACATCATGAATATTTCATTGCTTTTTATGTGACCACGCTTCATGACTGCATTTGATTGTTCAAAATCTATTTTTAACATCATTTTGTTGTCATGATTGAAAAAGGACATTCCAAAATGTTTTGGTGTTGTGTTGTAGATATGCTTTATATAATGTTGAAAATATATTTCCAATTTTAATAATCATACATACAGTATTGTCATTTTAATTAAATGTAGCAGATCTCAACTGTTAAATGTTCATTTAGTGATTTACTATAGTATTATCCAGCTTATATAAAGTTCATACATACGGTACACTTATTAAATGCTATATATTCAATCTTGTTATTTTCTTTCTTAAATCTGTGACTACCAGAAACAATATACCAGAAACAATATCAATAGGATTTTCTGTGTTATTGTGAAAAGTGCTGTATAAATGCTTTTGTAAATATTCTCTGTTCATGTGACCCACAGGAGGAGGTCAGAGAGAATATTGCTCAAGGAATGGCAATACTGGGACCCACGTTCACCCTGGATGCAGTGGTGGAGTGTCTGGTCATTGGTGTCGGCACCATGTCAGGTTGGTTAAATACTTTTATTTTTTTCATGATTACCGTAGTCATATAAACCTGGATCAGGGGAGAGTATGTTGAGAATATATAGTAGGGCTGCTTGATATTGGGAAAGTCTGACATTGCAATAATACATTTTTCTGCAACATGTATTGTGATATGAAAGCAATTTCAGCAGATGGCTTGAATAGCTCTACTTGGGGAACTAAATCATTTATTTAGATTTGTGGTGGTTTTTTTTAAGGATGTGAATTGTGTATAAAAATAGCAAACAAATTGCAAGCTAGAATAGTTATAATACAGCAAAGAAAAAAGATAAACAGTGCTTTATGGTTTTCTAAAGATTCAAACAGTTTTCAGGTACAGAAATTGAATAATGAAATGTAAAAAAGTCTTCATTGAAATAATAATTCTGAAAAATTCTTCTTCATTAAAATTACAATTGATATGTGCCCAAATTCTTTAAACTTTTTAAAAAATTGCATTTAAATTTTACATAAACAATTCATTCACAGTCTTTATTAAATACCTGTCAAATAAATTAATTCACTATTTATTAATGACTGTAAAATTCATTATGAATATTCAGTGGTTTGTGGAATAGTTCATCCAAAAATGAAAAGAGGAAAATTCTTTCCGTTGAACACAAAATAAGATAATATGAAGAATGCTGGAAATAAGCAGCCAATGACATCCATAATGTTAACAAGTGAATGGCTGTTTTTCCCCATTATTCTTCAGAATATCTTGGTTTGTGTTCAACAGAAGAGAGAAACTCAAACAGATTTGGAACAAGTGATAAATGACAGAATGATGACAGAATTTTTGAGTGAACTGCCCTTTAAAAATGGCTGCAAGTGTTAAAAGCGTGTTAAACTCTACTCTCTGTGTGACTCCAGGTGTGCGTCAGTTGGAGATCATGTGCTGTTTCGGCTGCATGTCGGTTCTGGCCAATTACTTTGTGTTCATGACGTTTTTCCCGGCCTGTGTGTCGCTGGTGTTGGAGGTCAGTGTGCTTTGTTTGTTGATTAAGATGATCTACAGTTGAATTATTCACCCTGCTCTGAATTTTGTTTCTTTTTCAAATATTTCCCAAATGATGTTTAACAGATTCAGGAATTTTTCACAGTATTTCCTATAATATTTTTTCTTCTGGAGAAAGTCTTATTTGTTTTATTTCAGCTAGAATAAAAGCAGTTCTTAATTTTATACAATGACTTGCCTAATTGCCATAACTTTACCCTTATTAACCTAGTTTAGCCTTTAAATGTCACTGAATACTAGTATCTTGAAGAATATCTAGTCTAATATTATTTACTGCCATCATGGCAAAGATAA
Source organism: Danio rerio (assembly GCF_052040795.2). Taxonomy (NCBI): domain Eukaryota; kingdom Metazoa; phylum Chordata; class Actinopteri; order Cypriniformes; family Danionidae; genus Danio; species Danio rerio. Next base: position 3,016,861 of record NC_141041.1, read on the forward strand.
AACAAATCAGCTATTTGAAATGAGTTATTAAAGCTATTATGTTTAGAAATGTGTTGAAAATATCTGCTCTCCGTTAAAGAGAAATTCTAGAAAAAATATAGAGGAGGGCAAATAATTCTGACTGTACAGAATTAAAAACTGTACATCTCACACATAAACCCATCAGTGAGTCAACTTTAATGATATTCACTTACTCTGTGTCCTCCAGCTGTCTCGTGAGAGCCGTGAGGGACGTCCCATCTGGCAGCTCAGTCACTTTGCTCGGGTTCTGGAGGAAGAAGAGGGAAACAAACCAAACCCCGTCACTCAGAGAGTCAAAATGATCATGGTGAGAGTATAAAAACATCAGCTTTACTGAACAAAATAATCTCATGTTTATTCATTCATTCATTTTCCTTCGGCTTAGTCCCTTATTTATCAGGTTTCTCCACAGTAGAATGAACTGACAACTATTCTGGCATTTGTTTTACGCAGCGGATGCCCTTCCAGCTGCAACCCAGTACTGGGAAAAATCTCTTGTTTATTTTAGTCATATTTTGTTGTACTCTACGGTTCTTAATTTTTGGGGTCAGCAATGAAAAGACATTATTTAACAATGATGCATTAAACATGGCTAATGTAAATAATGTTTCAGGTAAATGCTGTTTTTAACTTTCTATCATTTAAAAAATTCCTGAACAATTAAATTCAATGATGAATGTAATAGGACAAAAATCTAACGTAAATTTAATTATGTGAAAAATAAATGGTCCTCTCCATGTGGTCAGTATATATTAATTATTAATTAACAGTGTGTAGAAAAGGTATACATCATATATATCCTGATATAGTACCTTTTCTGTAAAGTCAGTCAGTTAATAGATTGTTAATAATATACAGACCACATGGAAAGGACGATTTCTATACTACATTTTGTGTGTGTGTGTGTGTGTGTGTGTGTGTGCGTGCGTGCGTGCGTGCGTGCGTGCGTGTGTGTGAATGTATAATTCTCATTCATAGGTGATCATTTTTCTTTATTTAAAAGTTCAGGGAAATTGTTAAAAAATGTAACTAAGAAAAACATAAAATAAATATTTGTGACGCATAAAACACTTTTCAGAAACTAATGATCACATGCCCAACAAAAAATATGGCTAAATAAAATGCTAAACATTAACATTGTACTTTCAAGCATGCAGCTTTCCCTCCATTCTATTATTCACTTTCCATCCTAGTGTAAGATTGAGCTCATCCAAATGATGAAAATAATGATATTATTAGTAAACTGTGTACTTTGCAACACCACAGAATTAATGATAAGAGCATAATATGATCATAGAGCATAATATGAATAGACTTCACTTTTAAAGTCCTAGATCATCACAGTGTCCATTACAAGATGAAGAAGCACAATATTCATAATTCTAAGAAAGGTTTTCATGAGTAGAAAATCAGCATATTAGAATAACTGTAGAACGATGATGAGGACTGAAGTAATGATTCTGGAAAATGAGCTTTCTTGCATATTAAAATATATAAGAATAGAAAGCTTTGAATTGTATCAATATTTCACTGCATTACTCTTTTTGCTCTAATAAATTTAGCCTCTCAGATCCTTTTTAGGCCTTCATGCATATGATTTATTAAAATGATATAGGTGTCTTGTATTTATGGAGTGTTTCTGATTGCTGTGCTTTGTGTTTGCTTCAGTCTTTAGTTCTGGCTTTGGTTCATGCTCACAGTCGACTCAAGACTGAATCTCCAGCACACAACATCAGCAGTTCAGACGTGGTTCTGCCCACATCCAACATGGAGTCCGACAGATCCATGTCCAGGTATGAGCACAGAAACACACGAAAGATTTTCCTATAATGCTGCGTTCACACCAGACGCGGAACACGCGTCAAGCCAGAGTGGTTTACATGTTAAGTCAATGCAAACGCGCGAATAGACATCCTGCGGCGCGATACGTGCGAATAGCGTGGCTCGAATGACGCAAATTGGGCGAATGGCCCAATACGCGCGAATGGCGCGACACGAATTGAGCATTTTGTGCGCGTTTCGCGCAAATCGCTCGTTCGAAAATCTGAACTTCAGTGGACATTTGCGCCGCGTTAACCAATCAGAAGCTTGCTCTTGTGGGGGCATGATTGTGACGTAGAACCTGTTGATGGTGTCCCGGGGGAAATCCTCTAGGCGACACCGACAACAAGTCATCAAACTGGGCTTGGCTCAGTCAGAGGCACCGCTGAAAGCCTCCGTCATCCAGGTTCAGTTTCTGGAGGAGTTTATGAGCTCAGAGCTGGATGCACCTCTGAAAGAATCTAGTGGACTCAGACACGACCCTAAACATATCGACGCTGTTTTTCGACCTTCATATAGCAGATAAACACTGTCATTTTCTTCATAAAATACATGTTAGCCATTTAGCTATGAAGCTAGAGTCACCGGGCAGACAGAAGCCCTGCCCATCACGCGAATCCGCGTCTGTTTTGAAGCGGATTTGAATCGCGAATGAAGTGGATTTGACGCGCGAATGAAGCGGATTTGACGCGCGAATGAAGCGGATTTGACGCGCGAATGAAGCGGATTTGACGCGCGAATGAAGCGGATTTGACGCGCGAATGAAGCGGATTTGACGCGCGAATGAAGCGGATTTGACGCGCGAATGAAGCGAGTAAACTCAAATGTTCACGCGGCAATTTACGCGCAAATATCACAATTTATCCGCGGGTTCCACCTCTGGTGTGAACACAGCATTAGGGCTGCACAATATTTATGTTATTTGTTTTATTTATTTATGCAATTACTATAATAAGCAGGTAATAGATATTTTTGTAATCTAATTAAATCTCACTTATTCACCATCACCATCACATCATTCACATCAGAATGTGGTGGATGCCCTTCAAGCCATTCTAATTAAACCTCATTCAGGTTAAATAATCAAGGTCCAACATTTAGACTTCAAAACAATAGGTATCAGTGCAAACTACTGCAAATATTCTGAATGATTGTTATCATTTTCCTATCTTGACTCCTGCCATTAGTGTTTATTTCACATTTAGCCAATAGCAAAACAGCACCTATTGAGGGGGGCGAGGATAAAGATAGCAAGGCACCATCTGATTGGTCAAATCTGGATAAACAACCTATGCATGCAGCACACAAATGTTTGTGACACAATTGTAAATCATCTAAATCCCCAAATGTACATTGACCAATACCAAACCATTGTTACCAATACCAGTCAATTAGTCATTACTTAAAAACAAATTCATTATCTAAAAATAAGTCATTTATATGTCATTTTGTGATGACTTAAATTTATATACTGTAATTGAAAATGTCTCATTGATATTCTTTATTGTTATTTTCTTTCTTACTCTTCCTTTGTACCCTTTTTCCATTGACAGTGTATGTAATTGATATTTGGTGTACACATGTACATGTCTACTGTATTCTATTATCATTAAAAAAAACTATTACAAATCATCTGCAATTAGGATATTACTATTCTAGTTGTAATAATGATTTATTGATGTATTGTGCTGCCCTTGTTTCTTTTCATTTGTCCATTTTGTAATAATCCAATTTGTGATTTCAGTGTGGATTTGGAGCAGGTCATCACGCTCTCCCTCGCCCTCTTATTGGCGGCCAAGTATGTGTTTTTCGAGCAGGCTGAAACAGAGTCCTCCCTGTCAATCAAAACAACAGTGGCCACGCCCAACTGCTCCCTGATCAATAGAAGAGGAGGAGAGGAGCGCTGTCAGAGGGATTCAGCCCCGCCCAAAGCCATAAAAGGAGTCCATGAGAATAAAAGTGAAAGGGAAGCACCTGATCGGTCATTCAGTATTGGAAATCCTGAAGATGAAGAAAGAGACAAGATCCAGTGCCGTCCTGTGCAGGAGTGCCTCGCGATTCTTAAAGACCCCAAAGTAAGTAATCATCAAGCATGCACTATTAGTGATTTTAAAGGCTTTTTGGGCATTTAATGAACTCTTTCTCAGGGCTTTTGATGAGACATGGAACATCGTGAAATTTAAAATGTCAACTCCAGACATAGAAAGGGGAATTTGATATATTTTTTATCAAGGTCATGGAATGTCAAAGATTTAGCTCCAGTATACTTCAAACTAAGTTTTTTTTTTCATTCTTCATTTGAGGCAAAAATAATTGACTGTATACAGTTTTCGAACACATTCGTGAGCTGCAAGAGGCAGGGTTTTAAATGTGTCTAAAAACAACAACCGTCTTGCGAAAACACATCGCACAAGCCTTAATGCATCTGAAAGAGAAGAACGGTTTCATAAATATCAGACAAACAACACAGCGGCATGTCACATTGCTTTATATTTGTCGTGAACAGACACTGAATGGAGCAATGTTTAGAGCTTTATCAGATGTGGCGTGATGCAGTTGTGCTTTTCACCTGGAGTGTGAAACTCTTAGGGCTCTATTTTAACGATCTAGGCGCAAAGTCTAAAGTTCAGGGCGCAAAAGCATTAAGGGCATGTCTAAATCCAATTTTGCTATTTTGAGATGGAAAATTACGCTCTGAACTGTGGCGCATGGTCTAACAGGGTTGTGCTTATTCTCTTAATGAGTTATGGGTGTATTTTGAGAATAATCCAATCAGAGTCTCTTCTCCCATTCCCTTTAAAGCTACACTCTAGAGTTTGAGTTTGCGAAGAGGTGCGAGATTAAACAAGATGATTAAACATTAAAAAAGCAAGAGATTGGTCCATATTTCAAATTTCTGTCCAGAGAGGTCATGTTTTGTTCCTCAATTGGTCTCACGCAGTCAAGTGATGCGATTTCGCAGATCAGAGTTCACCAAGCTTGAACTTTCCAATGCACTGATCTGGGAAACTTGACGTACGACCTTGCGTTTCCGGTCTGACGCGATCAAGTGCGTATGAATGGAACTCTATGGGGAGAAAAGTTCAGTGTGACCACAGCTTAAGAGTAAGTTGCGTCATGCCATAGCACATTTGCTATTTACTTGGCAGACTTTGTAAGTGTAACAACTGAACGCTTCACTAGCAAGAAAACAGTTAAACAAACCATCTGCAGCGCGAAGATAAAGAATAAGCCTCCTCCAATCAGCTTTTACTTTCACTTTCTTTTTCTCTCTTTCGTGGATAAGGAAACGGTGATGTACATACAAGGCATCCATCACCCTACATTATTAATTTAGTTTGTTAAGCGCAAAGATTTGTTTCAAAAATATTTCTAAATTCTGTTCTAATTTCCAACGAATAAATGAACAATAATAACGAAGTGTGGTCAAAAAACTGAGTTATATCCAAACATGTCCTTATGCTCCATATAGTCCAAAACTTGACAGGTGGACAAATATAAGCTTGTTTTTAATATGACAAATATAAATATGCATATAATTAATAATAATAATACCAACAATATTATACAAAAGCAAATTGTCGTGAATAAACTGAAAAAAATATTACTGATCCGATACTGAATTGTCCATGTCTGCATCGCGGTGCATCGAAGAAACAATTAATTTCGACACCCCTAGATATTTTCCTCCTGTTTGATTCTGAAACACATTTAAAAAGGCAGAGCTCCAGAACAAAACCACCAATTGCATAGCTCAACGGTGTTTAGGACCAAAACAAACTACCCCGAAACATTTACTTTGGTGGGCTAATTTGAACTACCAAAACAAGTTCAAAAAGAACTTGGTTTTGGCTGGATTTTGTTTGAAATCAGATAATTTCTGTTCTTTTTTAGATTTGGTTTAAAGTGCACTGGCGTCTTTAGTTGGTATAAATGGTCAAAATGTATGTAATTAACATTAGCTTGCGACTGCGAGCTATTTACTTTTTCAATTTCATTTACTATTTGCGTTTTTTTTGCATCTGTAACCCTTTAGTCATTTATTTTAAAACATGTAAATTGGTGTAAATACGTTTGTAAGGGCGTCCCCTGCATAAAACATATGCCAGAGTAGTTGGTGGTTCGTTCCTCTGTGGAAGGAAAGTGAGAGTGCGTGATTAACGAAAACGTGTTATTATTTTATGTATTAATCAATGTTGTATTAATTTTGTAATCTAATCCAAAAGATTGCCAAGCCCCTTGATTTAAGTAAGGTAATTAAATCTCAACTTCCAGTCCAGCTTTGTCTAAACGTAGTGTGACAACACACCAACATATATTCATAGAAATTCAGCTTTTCAGTCAGTGAATTTGGTTTAAAGTGTGAACCCTGCTTTCTGTTCTCCACAGAGAGGTGCTGGATTCCTGAGCAATGCTGAGGTGATGGCGTTAGTGGAGTCCAGAGGCATTCTGGGATACCGTCTGGAAGCAGTGATGGAGAGTCCAGAGCGAGGTGTGGCCATACGCAGGGAAATGCTCTCTGGCAAACTCCCGGACTCTTCAGCTCTTGAGAATCTGCCTTACAAACACTACGATTACTCAAAGGTACTGTTTACGGCTGGCCTAGTCAGTGGATTTGTGTGAGGATGTGGAGCTTTAATGCGGTTTTCTTGTTCTCAGGTGGTTGGGAGCAACTGTGAGAATGTGATTGGCTATGTGCCTGTGCCAGTGGGTGTGGCCGGACCGCTTCTATTGGACGGGAAAGAATTCCATGTTCCTATGGCAACAACTGAAGGCTGTTTAGTGGCCAGCACTAACCGAGGATGCAGAGCCGTCACAGTGAGTCGAACATTTGATTATTAATCTGCTCTCAATTTAGTTTGTGTGTACATTCATTTTCATTCCTTTATCTGTTCTCGGTTTAGTTTATTATTGATTTGTGCTCAGTTTAGTTCATTCCTTTACGTTTGTATTCCTGCGTTGATTAAATATTGAATTTCTTTTGTTATTTTAATTCATTTTCTTATTTTATTTGTACATTTATATTTTGTTTAATTTTATATTTAGCAAATTAATTTATAATTTTCTTGGCACTTTTGTTGTGCATTTTGAATTTTTTCCATTTTTTTTTTCATTATTTTATTGTTAATTTATTCTTTTGTTCAGTGTTTTTGGATTTTTCATTTTGGTTACTGTTTGTTATTAATTTATTTGTTTACTTGTTCTGTTTCCATTTTTCTCTTAATTATTTACAATAAATTTTTTTGTTAGATATTTTGATAATTTATTCTATGCTTTTTTACTTGATTATTTGATTATTTTGTCAATTCTGTTTTTATTATTTGTTGGCTTAAATCAACATTCTTTTTGTTTTGACCTTTTTTTTAAACTTTTTTTCCTACATTTAAAAAAATATTTTAGTATTTTTGCACTTTTTTTTTTTTTTTTTTTGGTTTGGTTTGGCCAGACAATTTTTTCATTTTTTATTTACTTTTTTTTTTTTTGCACATTTGTTAGTTTTTTTGTCTTTCTCTACTCTTCCTCTAAATGCTTCTGCCTGACTGTGGTGTGTGTGTTTGTTTGTGCGTGCAGTTATCGGGCGGTGTGAGCAGTCGCGTTCTTGCGGATGGAATGACTCGCGGGCCGGTGGTTCAGATGCCATCTGCGTGTCGCGCTGCAGAGGTTAAGGGCTGGTTGGAGAGTTCAAAGGGGTTTACAGAGATCAAACAGGCCTTCGATCACACAAGCAGGTCAGAGGTCAACCTTATATAGCACTGCTCGAGTTCTTGAAACTCCAGCTCTGAAATAACCGTGTGTGTATGTGTGTTTCAGGTTTGCACGTCTGGACCGGCTGCAGGTCAGTTTGGCTGGGAGGAATCTGTACATCCGCTTTCAGTCTCAGACCGGAGACGCCATGGGCATGAACATGCTGTCAAAGGTAGCAGAGCTGGGTTTATATTTTTCCTACAGTATACAGTCAGTGTTATATTAATACACTGATGCCTATATCAATATATTGCCAATATTTAGACTTTATTTTGAACATGTAAAAAAAAAAAGTGCTACAATTAAACAAAATAATACAACACAATTAGAGATGCACTAATTTAGGTTTAGAAATGCAACAATCAAATGTAAATAAACGCTGTATAGTCTTCATTGTATAATTAAACACAATTCATCTTTGTTAAAGTAGCTAACATTATGCAGGTTGTCCATGGACCTTATAGTAGAAAAATATGGCCTTAATTGGCCATTCGCTAAGCCACTTTCAGAAACCACCATTGACCAATCATGGCTTAGCAACAGTAAATAGGCACAGGAGGTCTGTCAAGCGAGGGAAACAACCCCAAGCATGCATATGGATTGTTCAAATCTGATATTCTAAAAGTTTGGACAGAGTGGAGGAATTTTCCTTTTCCAAAACCTAAAACCCAACGGGAGAAATGCCAGCGTGGATCAAGCCATGTGGGGGGCCGAAAAAGCAGCACAATCAAGTAATATATTTATCTGTTTCAAGCTACAAATATTTGGATTACATTTCAACAGAACGCAACAGACACGTAATTACAAACTGAGCACTTGTGATCAATATACTTCACCCGCAGCTGTTTTTCAATCATTTTAAACCCTCATGTCCCTTTAAGAGCTACAATTCGTCTGTCTTTTGGAGATTTAGTCATTGGAGATTTAACATTTTAGATGATGTTATAGTGGGTTAGTGTCTGTTTTTATATTTAGTATCATTTTTTGTTGGCAAAAAAAGTGGGAAATTATGGTTTAACTACATATTATTAGATTATTTTTAAATGTCACCTCTCCTGCTGTGCATGAACTGAGCTGTTGAATGGTCAGCGTGAGAGGCGGCTAGGCTAACCTAGCTTCAATTTTGATTCAGTTATGTCTGACACCGGCACATACATATTGTAATAGACGAGCCAGGCATGAAAGCTTGACTGGTGTAATAACAGTAACTTAGGAGGACGGGGCTTAGTGAAGGGTTAATTAGTCATAAAATGTCTTAAATCCATGTTTTAGAGCTCTTAAAAATGCAATCAAACAGACCATGTAAAGAAGATTTTGTTTCCATTTTAAAATTTGCTTAAATCTCTTTGGGTATCATCACACAGAACCAAAGCCCATCTATAGTCTTTACATGCTCACAGGGACTTTGTTTACGTGATGAACGTTTGCTGGGGATTTCACTCTATGGTAGCTTATTACAACTGCATCAACCTGTACATTAACAAATGAAGAACTGGAGATGCACCGATCCACCAGGACTGGAATATACATATAGAATATTGTTATATTTAATTTAATAATAGGCAAATGGTTTTGGCATTATAAAATTATGTTATGTTATTGTTGTAAATGCAGTTTGGGGGAACTGATTTTTGTTATTGCTATTAGTATTAGTAATAATAATATATGTATTATATGTATAATTAAGTCAAGTATGGTCTTTTTTTTGTTGTAAATCCCATACTGTAAAATTGGTCTTAAATTTAATTGTGTGTTATTAAAAAGTTATCAAAACAACTTTTAGAAATCTGCAGATGCCCTGTTAATAATTTCTTGTGACCAAATTATCTTAAACGCATTAAAATGAAAATCTTTCACAGTCAGAACCAATTCGAGTAGGTGATGTTATATTAATCCCAACATGACATTGCAGATCCTGCGATGTGACTATTGCAGATTCACATATTGCAATATTGATGCTGAAATGATAAACTGCGCCGCTCTACTTGATATAACTCTAATCAGTTCTGTTGTTTTGTGTGTGCAGGGAACAGAGCAGGCTCTCGGCAGACTTCAGGAGCGTTATCCTGACATGCGCCTGTTAGCCGTCAGTGGAAACTACTGCACTGATAAAAAACCAGCTGCTGTCAACTGGATCCACGGCAGAGGCAAATCCACAGTGTGTGAAGCCGTCATACCGGCACGAGTGGTCAAAGAGGTCAGAAACTGCCTCTAGGGGGCGCCAGAAAACAATAATCAACATGTTTTACATTGATGGATCCTTTTCACATGACTGTAATGACGTGTTTAACGCTCATCAGCATCTTAAATCCTTGGAAGTTTTTAATATTTTGATTTATTATGACATATGAACATTTATATGTATTTATCTATGTAGTAGATCATCTTTGCATTAATTACAAAAGGACGAATTACTGCTTATGCAAGGCATGACAGTAAATCTGACACTATTCTCTCCTCTATCTGCCATTATCAGTCTTGCACTATTGTTTTCCTCTTTCTGAAAGTCTTGATAACACCATCATGGAGTTTTTCTGTCATTGGTTCAGCTAATAGGAGTGTAAAATAATAATTAGTTGTACTCCCCCATTCACTGCGCTCTGAGTTTACCAAATATGACAAGTTCTGCTGCTGAGAAACTCACAGATGTGAAAAGGGCTCATTGTTCTTCTGGATTAAAGTGATGTATTGCTATAATGTAATGCTGTTTGCAGGTGTTGAAGAGCAGCACAGCCGCTCTGGTGGAGCTAAACATCAGTAAGAATCTGGTGGGCTCAGCGATGGCTGGAAGTATCGGGGGATTCAACGCTCATGCTGCAAACATCGTGACTGCTATTTACATCGCCTGCGGACAGGTGTGTGTTGCAGCTTTAGAGACAGCATGACAACTAACAAACTCTATTAAATAAAACACACAGTATTATTAGCCCTCCTGCATATTATTTCTTCTAATTTCTGTTTAACCACTTAAACTCTGACGTCATCGACTTTCGCTTTCAGATTTAAAGAACTAGCGTTGCACCAAACCCCCGTAAGTGGTGTCGTTAGAAAGTGTAGAATCTATATTTTATGCACATATGCATCACTTTAGTTTTTATTCTACTGTATAAAAGTTTTTTTACACTTAAATACACAGTATTTTGGATACCTGAGCTGGGTATTGAACATTGGTTCATTTTCATATTTTATTATATGACACATGCACAAGTTATAGCTCAAATGAAAGCTCTTGCCGGTGCTCCTACAGTTCTAGCATTCTTTGTACTGAATTATATTCATATGCCAAACAGTTGTTGAATGAATCGCGGTGTTTCCATGGCGCAGAAATGTAAACAATACATTCATGATCAATAAGCAGCCCCAGATAGCACAGACAGCTGTCATCTCTTACCTTATGCTGTGCACTTCAGGGCCATTCTCCTCTGTTTTTGAGGTGATGTTCATAAGTAATCCTTTTATATGTCTGACGTGCTCCAAACACAGTGAATTATGTTTGATCAAACAAAAGAATAGTGAAATATGAAAACAATGATCGCTCCCTGTGGCTTGTACAGCACCTCTCATTAGTTGGAATACAAAAACTTTTGCATAGAATATGGTGGAGACGTGTTTCTTTTTTCCTATGATTACAGACATGTGCAGAAACCACCAACATTAATTACAGCACGCTAGACCAAACACAACCTAAAAGGTACACTTTCAAATTTGAGTTTATAAAAAAAAAATACAAAAAGCGCCTCTTTTTTTAGGTGTTTATTATAACACAGATGACATATACAGTTATTTTAAACACTTTCAATATTGTTTTATGAAAATTCAAAGGCTTTATTTTAAAATGATACCAAATTTTTGCCTTTACACCTCTGCATGTGGATTTGGTAAGCTTTTAAATTGGGGTGGGCAAAATCCAGGCGGAAATCCTCAAATAGCAGCAGAGTTTAAGTGGTTAACGGAGAGCAGATTTCCTTAACAGATTTCTAAATATGATAGTTTTAATGACTTATTTCTAATAACTGATTTATTTTATCTTTGCCATGATGACAGCACATAATATCTGACTATTTTGACTACTTCCATACAGCTTAAAGTGACATTTAAAGGGTTAATTAGGGTAATTAATTAGGAAAGTTATTGTATAACAGTGGTTTGTTCTGTAGACAATCACAAACAAATATTGCTTAAAGGGCCTAAAAATATTGACCTTAAAATGGTTTGAAAGAAAAACTGCTTTTATTCTAGCCAAAATAAACAAAGACTTTCTCCAGACAAAAAAAATATCATAGCAAATACTGTGAAATATTCCTTGCTCTGTTAAACATCATTTGGGAACTACTTGAAAAAGAAATAAATGAACAGGAGGCTAATAATACTGACTGTATTCCTGATCATATTGTTTATAATTCACCAACAAATGTTATGCTAGAAGAGAAAAATGCACAAGAGATGGATTATTAACCAATCCTAACACTTACCATCTACTCAAAAGCCCTAGTCAGACATCTCACTCAATGTGCGATGCATTATTCATTTTCAAGTTCACTTGATATTCCAAAAACTCTTTTATTTATAATCTTAGACCAGGGGTCAGCAACCCGCGGGTCTAGAGCCGCATGCGGCTCTTTAGCGCTGCCCTTGTGGCTCTCCGAAGTTTTTTCAAAAATGTTCAAAAAGATGGGGAAGGTTAGTATATATTTTTGTTTTAATATGACATCTATAGGAGGACAAACATTTTTAACGTTTTCAAATGCTGTAAAAGTGTGTAGAATTAATATTTAATTTCAACATTTCTGTCAACGAAGATTTGCGTCATAGCCTGCGACACAGGTTTCTATCAGCAGGACGGGATGCCGGGCAGGTGGCTGTTGTAAACAAACCGGGAGAAAATAAAGCATGGAAAACCATTCACAGATGGTGACTACATGAAGGAGTCATTCATCAACATATTAAAACACCTATTTGCAGACTTCAAAAACAAAACCTAGATAATACAAAAAATTAAAGATATACCTCTCTCCGCTAAGACAGTGAAGGAAAGGGCTATTAACATGGCAGGTAACATCACCGATCAGCAAACCAAGGACATTAATTCACTGTCAGCATACTCAATTGCCTGTGATGCGAGCGATATTCAACGCGCTTTTATGCAGGTATGTGAACTCTGATGTGCCGCAAGAAGAAATGATCAAATTTATACCACTGAAAGACCAGAGGCTGTGCTGAAGTGTTTAAATGACAACGAAATCAACACCGACCACCTGATTTCACTGGCTATTTAATCATGAAGGCTCATTATCAGTTCAAGTTGCTTTATTGGCATGACATTAAATACAGTATTGCCAAAGCATTTCAAATATGAAACATATTAAAACCATTGAAAATAATAATTAATAGTAATACAGATAAGATATAATGACACACAAAAAAGAAAAAAAAAATACATTTGATAAATAAAATAATAATAATAGTAAAAAGTTTAAATTATTTAAATAAGACACAAATTTACATTAACCATTTCTTATGGTGTGTAGGGTGTATACATATTTTGCAGCCAGTTCAAACGTCAATTCGTCCTCTCCGAGTATATGGTAAAGTTTTTCTGAGTCATTTAAATTAAAAAATGAACTGATCAATGTTTCAAATTGGGGGAAAAATATTTCTCTAGTCGTGGTGTATTTGGGGCAGAACAGAAGGAAGTGTGTCTCATCCTCTATTTGCTTTGTGTCACACTGTTGACATATTCTCTTTTCCTTAGGAGTCCAGGATTTTTTATGTCTGCCTTTTTCTATTTCTAGGTCATGATCACAGAGGCGATATTTAGAAAGAATGTGCTTTTCTTTTAATTGTTTTAATGATAAATAATTTGCCAACTGTGTGGTTCTATTTAGGGCCGAATAACATTTAAGTTTAGTCTGGAGGTTGAGTTCAGTTTTCAGTTTTTCATCATAGTTATATTTTAATGTTTTGTCAATTTGTTTGTGAAGGTTTTGTTTGGGGACGGGTTCGGTTTGTGTTTTTTCCAGTAGCTCAGATACCAGTGTGTTTAGAGGATGAGACACTGTAGGTTTTTCATTAGCCAGAAGGGCTTTATATTGGATAGACTGGGGATCCGACTGATACAGGTGCAGCCAGAACTGAACAGCTCGTTTCTGAATCTCCAAATTTAGTGGGTATAAACCCAGTTCAGCCCTGCAGGCAATGTTAGACGTGTTTCTGTGAATATGTAATATGTTTTTAGCAAATTCTAATTGTGTTCGTTCAATTAAACTTTTATTCCAATTTTCAAATTTTAATACTGGTGCCCAAATTTCACTCCCATATAGTAATATAGGTTTGATAATAGCGTGATATAATTTAATCCATGTTTTAGTTGGTAACTGTAATTGGCCAAAGCGTGATTTTATGGCATAGAATGCTCTGCGAGCCCTCTCGCTCAGGGTCTTGACAGCGAGATTGAAGCCCCCAGAGGCAGAGATCTGGATGCCCAGGTATGAGTAACTGCTACAATGCTCTAGAGTTTCTCCTCTGTATGTGAATTGATATTTGTGTCCCTGAGATCTGGCCTTCTTCTGGAACACCATGACTTTGGTTTTGTCCAGGTTGACCGTCAGTGCCCATTCCTCACAGTACTGCTCCAACAGAGTCAGGCTGTGTTGGAGACCCTCTGCTGTGGGAGACAGCAGCACCAGGTCAACCGCATACAGCAGGCACTTTACTTTAGAGTCAAGCAGAGTGAGGCCGGGGATGCAGTCGGAGCCGTCTAGAATGTCTGCCAGATCATTAATGTAGATGTTAAACAGGGTTGGGCTCAGGCTGCAACCCTGCCGCACCCCTCGACTCTGCTGGACAAACTCTGTTCTCATATTTCCAACTTTTACAGCGCATTTACTTTTCTTATACATGGCTTCTATAATGCTATATACTTTTCCACCAATGCCAATTTGCAACAATTTGTATAATAGTCCGTCATGCCAAATAGAATCGAAAGCTTTTTTAAAATCAACAAAACAAGAGAAAATCTTTCTTTGTTTGTTTTTTATGTTTTTATTTATTAAAGTATGAAGGGAGTAGATATGGTCAGATGTCCGTTGTTTTGGTAAGAAGCCAATTTGTGATTTGTTTAGGATGTTATGTTTTGTGATGAATGTCACTATCCGGTTGTTAATAATATTGCAAAATAGTTTTGCTAAGTTGTTGCCAACACAAATGCCACGATAATTATTGGGGTCGAATTTATCTCCGTTTTTATGTATAGGTGTGATCAGTCCTTCAGACCATGTCTCAGGGATGTCACCAGAGGATAGGATCAGGTTGAATAGTTTGGCAAGAGCCCGAATTATATCAGGGCTGCTGAGTTTTAGCATTTCATTACTGATGTTGTCCTGTCCACAAGCCTTCTTCAGTTTCAGATGTTTAATGTGTTCTGATATTTCTGTTGTTGATATAATTGTGTCTAATGGGTTTTGGTAATCTTTAATTGTCTTCTTTAAATCGTCTAGTCTACTCTTGGTTTTAGTTTGAGGCTGGTTGAGTTCTGGCTGTTGGTATAATTTTTTAAAATAATTCTTCCAGACCGTGCCACATTGCAGTGATGTTTCCATTTGGGGTCTTTCAAATTTTTTAAAGAGATTCCAAAAATGGTTTTGGTCTATTGATTCATTAATTTCATTAATTTTATCCTCATAATATTGATTTCTTTTGTTGCAAATCAACTTTTTATAATTTTTCAGACATTGTGAATATGCAAGTCTTAGGGTTTGATCAGCTGGTGCTTTATGCTTTTTATTAGCAATCTGGCGAAGGTCTCTTCTGAGATTTTTGCACTCATTATCAAACCAAATGTACTTTATATTTTTTTGTTTGTTTTTTCCAAATTTGAATTGTTGTTTGATGTTAGATATAGTAGTCAAAGTTTGAAATATGTTATTAAGATTGGATGTTGCAGAGTTTATTCCACTAGTATCTGGTGTGTAATTTGTGGACATAAAGAGATTTATCATTTTGTGTACTGTAGAGCTGCACATGTTTTCTCTGAATATTTCTGCATCAGACTGACTCCAGCTGAGTTTGGGTTTTAAAGGGAACAATTTTCCTTGATTAAGGGGAGGGACATTGAGCTGGTTACATGACTGCTTCAGGTAGAGGACTGTTTGGCAATGGTCAGAAATGGGGCATTGAGGTCTAACTGTAAAGGCATTAATAAAATACGGGTCAATGTCTGTCATTGAATAATCAACTACGCTTGCTCCTAATTTGGAGCAATATGTAGGTCTACCGAAAGAATCTCCTTTGGTTCTACCATTTATAATATATAAACCTAGACTTTTGCAAAGTTTAAGTAATTGTTTCCCGTTTACATTAATAATGTTATCATAACTGGTTCTCGGAGTAATGGCAGATGATGAGTAAGACATGTTTTCAGATATGTGATCATTATCTACAATATTTATATAATCAATTTCTCTTCCTGTCCTTGCATTTATATCTCCACATATGAGAGTGTGTCCTCTGGACTGGTAGTGCAGGACGTCTCTCTGCAGCTGCTGGAAGCAGTCTTCTTTATGATAAGGAGAGTCATGGGGTGGGATATATACAGCACATAGGTAAAGGTTACTCTGTGGCAGGATCGATTTTAATTCAAGCCAAATTAGTGAATTTTCAGTTTTGATGACTTTAATCAGATGTTTTAGATTAACTTTGTGCCATATAAGAATGCCACCTGAATCACGGCCACATTTGATCTGGGAGTGTTTGACTGAGGGTACGATGATCTCTCTGTATCCTCTTGGACAGTGAATGTTCTCATTACTCCGACACCAGGTCTCAATAAATATGATTATATCTATGTCTTTTATATTATTAAGTAGGTCTTGGTCTGAAGACTTGTTTCCAAAAGTTGAAGATCGCAAACCTTGGATATTCCAACAACTAATTCTAAACGATTTCATAGATGAACTTAAAGTACAAATATAGTAAAGTATATAAATAAGATATAGTAAAATTTGTGTGTGTGTATATACAGTATTATTCTTGCTTCACTAGTTTGGAGCAGATGATGTTGAGCAGGTGTTTGATCTGGCTGAGTTCAGCGGCTGCAGGGTCTGGTGTCTGCCGCACGGCTGCTGCGTAGCTCTGCTGCTGTGATGGAGCTGTTGGGGTCGAGTCCTGTCTATTGTATGTAGGAGGGTGAAGGTGTCTCTGTGTGTAGTTCTGTTGCTGCTGTGCTGGAACTGCTGGATTCTGCCTGTTGTGTGTAGGAGGGTGCAGGTGTCTCTGTGGATAAGGGCTGCTTTGCTTCTGTGAAGGTCTGTTGTGTCCTGATGAACCCAGAGCTGATCCTTTCAGCACTCTCGCAAAGGCCTGAACTCCTGTCTTGTTGAGGTGTACATAATCATACATGTGTTGAGGCCCGATGTCTTTATGGTAGGCCAGGTGAACATTAGGAATTAGCGCACAGGCTCTGGAGAGTTCCACATTGTTTCCATGGATCACGTGGAAAGGCACGTCACTGCGTGGCAGTAGTGTGGACAGGGTGATTTTAGCTTCAGGAAAGCGCTGTGAGGCTCTGATGGCTACTTCTCGCAGCAGAGGAGCCACGTTGCCTCTGGTTGCTCGCAGGTCATTTGTCCCTGTGTGGATGATGATGTGCTTGTAGGATTCATTCAGGTTTTTGTCAGATAATATCTGAAGAGCTTTGTTTGTGTTTGGGCACCATATTTTCTGTGCTTTGAGTTTTGGAAATAAGAGTTTTTCTTTTAGATATTTTCCATTTGAGTCGATGAGGATAAGAGCCTGTGCATGTGAGGTGGTGTTGATGGATTGTGGGTCTGTTGGAGGCTGGAGCTCATCGACTGTCTGTAAGGACTGGATCTCAGTAAGAGTCTCTTCACAGATGAGGGGTTCAGTCTGAGAGTCTCTGGACGATGATGAATGGAGAAGCTGGTTCTTCATATTATCAATGAGTTCATCTTTCTTTTGAAGTTCTGATTTTAAGGCTGAGAGTTCTTCCTGCATTTCTGTTTTAATCTCTGTTATTTGTCTTCTAAATGTTGTTTTTAGTTCTTTCAGCTCTTCTCTTGTTTCTTGGAGCTCTTTTGACAACTGCTCTTTGTTTTTCTGTAGGGATTCAGTCTCTTGTTTTAGCTGTTGCAAGTCATTGTTGTCTTTTAAGTGGGATAATATTAATTCTTTTAGTTCAACCATCTCTATTTCTAGGAGTGAGAATTTTTCTTTCATTCTTGACATTGGAGATTGAACTAGGGAAGTTGCAGCTGTTGTCTTCTTTTGGGTGTCTTGAGTAGGAGAAGTGTTTGATTTTATTTCTGTTCGGTCCTGTTTGAAATTTGTATCCAGCTGTGTCTGATTTTTAATTTGTGAAAAGTCCATTACAAATGTTTGAAGGGCGGGCTCTGAGCCCTGGATCATGACAGTGCCATTGTGGTATAGGTTTAGAGATAGGCTTCTTGAATCCTCATTCTCTTCAGCATCTTCAAATACTAGTATTTGTCTGCCTTTGCAGATCCCTCTTTTTGAGGTAAAGGCAAAATGTTGGCAAAAAGCAGTATGCCATAATGTGCTGTTTTCAGTATAAAAAAGCAGGTTGTTGAGTTTACTGTGCTCATAATCTGCAAACAGTGTTTCAGGTCTCTCCTTGATCTGCTTCTGTCTGTGGAGCTGTTTAGAGTGTTCAGAGCTCTTCTGAGGGTAGGTAAAGGGGCGGGGCCTGCATGCTGCAGGGGCCATTGCTGATTTTAAAATGTAAACAAGCAACTGAAAAAACTGTCACTTTGTTAACTTTTGATAGTTCTTCTATGAATTATATATAAATGTGGATCAAAATATCAAAAATGTCAATAAAAATAAAATATTGATGTAAATCAGTGCGTAATTTGTAAAAACAAGATCAAAATGAGCATCTTCACTGATACTGCCATGCAGGGAAAACGATAAAAATAAGACATATTCTTCTTCCTGAAGTAATCATTGTTGAATATTTCCAGAGTACCTTCATTAATTTATTTTCCTCCTCGTTATTTGAAGACTGATGTTTGATGTCCTCCTTTGGTTTTCTCTGAGGATGTATTCTGGGATTGACTTCTTGTAGGTCTTTGTTCTGGAAAGTTCTTCTCTGAAGCACCTATGTGGTCCTTTTGGTTTTTCAACTGTTGTTTTTCTTGGTTAAATCCAGTAAATCTTGTTGAAAGATGTTTTCTTATTTATAATTTGTCAGAATTAAGTGTCTAATGTAATCAAAATAATAATAATATTAAGTGAAAATGTCAAAAAATCAGGAGCTCATCTGCTGCTGTAAGTTGTAGCCAACTTAGTCATTTTTATAGTAGGCTAATATAACTACTATAGATACATACAGCATGTGTTTCCTTCATTATAAGGCTTTACATTTTTTGCGGCTCCAAACATATTTGTTTTTTGTTTTTTTTTTGGTCCAATATGGCTCTTTCAACATTTTTGGGTTGCCGACCCCTGTCTTAGACAGACAGTGGTGGAGAGAGTACTGAAAAAGCATACTCAAGTAAAAGTACTAGTACTTGCCTAAAAATGTAGTGCAAGTAGAGTAAAAGTATCTGTTGTAAATATTACTCAAAATATGAGTAAAAATTAGTCTTTTCAAAAGTACTGAATAAAGTTTACATGTAATTTGTTCATGTGTGTGTAAACGTAACATTCTGTAGTGCATTTAGTTTTTGCCCAGCAGACACACAACGTCATAAGACGTTAATATTAGGTTAGATTTAGGTTGTGATGTCAGGTGACCAAAATTCAACGTCTAGCCAGCGCCTAAAGACAGAGTTATTTTAATATGCAATAATGACATCAAATGACGTTGATATTTGGTTGGTTTTATGTTGTTAGAAAGTGAACAAAATCCAATGTCGAGCCAACATCTTTAACCAACATCATATTGATGTCAAATACTGACATTTATTCATCAGGTATGTCAACCAAAGTCCATTATCTGATAGATGTCAAAGTGGTAACGTCCACACAACGTCAAGCTGTGACATCATTAGATGTAGATATTTGGTTGGTTTTAGGTTGGACATTGACGTTGGTCTGACGTCGAGTTCTGATGTCAACCCGATTTTCATTTCCAAACAAAATGCAGGGTTGTTTAATGTAAAATAGTTTGCTATATTCATCTTTGGCCCACGGCTTAATGAAATTTGGTTTTTGGCCCTTTAAAAGTTCGAGCACCCCTGGATTGAGAGCATCGACTGAGTAATGAAGCTTATTAGAAGCCTATTAATGAAGTTATGAAGCAGAAAATACACATATAACCATACTGTAATGTTCATTTAGTTAGTCGACAAAGTATTGACTTTTTTAATATTTTGTTTTTCAATAAAATAGTTCAAAGAAAGCCAGAGCAGAACATTTGTGTCTCGGAGCACCAAATCATGCATCATACGTCATGTTTTTGAATGATCCGCTTCATTTTAAGATGAATCAGTTGTTGTGAATGAATCGTTTGCATGTATGATTCAGTCAGTCCCTCATTAAGGCTGTCACCTGCTGGTCGTGCTTATTGATCAGTCTAACCAGCTCAAAAACACACTATATTATCCTGATATGTGTGTGTGTGTGTGTGTGTGTGTGTGTGTGCAGGATCCTGCGCAGACGGTGGGTAGCAGTAACTGTATCACACTGATGGAGTGTGTGGGGACGAGTGGAGAGGATCTGTATGTGTCCTGCACTATGCCTTCATTAGAGCTGGGCACTATCGGGGGAGGAACCGGCCTGCCTGCTCAACACGCATGTTTACAGGTATACACACACACACACACACACACACACACGCTTTTTAACTCTCTCTCTCTCTATCTCTCATACACACACACACTCGCAAACTCTGCCTTGTGTCTCTCTCTATCTCACACACAAACACACACACACACACACTGAGTATGACTGAATGAGCAGAGCAGATGGAGCTGATGTTATGTGTGTGTGTGTGCGCGCAGATGTTGGGTGTTGACGGTGCCAGTGTTCAGTGTCCTGGTGAGAACTCTCGGACTCTGGCGCGGATCGTCTGCGCTTCAGTTCTAGCAGGAGAACTTTCACTGATGGCTGCCCTCGCTGCCGGACACCTTGTCCAGAGTCACATGACCCACAACAGGTACAACACACACACACACACACTGTGATGAACATTCATACGCAAGTGTTTGTGTGTATAAAGTAGGGCTGCACTACTCTGGCAAAAATGTGAATCACGATTTTTTTTTTTTGCTTAAAAACGATTTTCTCACGACTCGGTAAATGTAAAATGAAGATTAATATGATGATTAGCCTATTATTGTTAATTCTCAAACATGGTAAAACTATAATAATATTAGGCTTGTGTAAAGGTCTACTGTTGCTTAAAGTGCTAAATTTTGTATTATGGTGGAAATGAACAGACTTTTAATATGTCCTGTTTGTTAATTCACTGTAAAATGATGAGATCAGAATATAAATATTCATAATTATGAAGTTGATTTATTATGTTTGAGACATGTGCTTGTCATCTGTCATTGTTAGCATTATTAGACCATTATATTTCCATTATATATAGGCTAGGGTTGTGCCTACAACTCTGTGTTTGCTATGGATGAAAAACAAATCAAATGCTTGTCGTAATCATAACTGTAAAATGCGATATGATCATTTAATTCATGTGCACACAGGTTTCACTTTCACTTCCGAGTGCGGCTCATGGCTGCTGTCATTGTGAGAATAAACGCATATATTCAAATCAAACCTCCTGCACGACCCTCAAACCATCGCTCTGTGCAACAAACTGAACGTCATTTACAACTTCATTACCTGTTCTTCACAGCCTATGCAGGTTGTGTTCAATAAAGTAGGCATCATTTACATCGAGGCGCTTTCTCGGCAGTGAACAAACAGTGCGTCAGCTCATGTGATATTTCGCAACTGTCAATACATCATTGCATGAAGACAGAAATGACATTTTGGGTGAATTAAACCTTATAAATACAGTATGTGACACTTTTTTTATCATTATTTTTTAGGGGGTTTCACCTTTATTTGATAGGACAGTAGAGAATTGACAGGAAAGCATGGGAGCAGAGAGAGGGGAAGGATCAGCATAGGACCACAAGGCGGAATCGAACTTGGGTCGCCGCGAGCACCGCATTTGAAGGTGTCAATGTTGCTGTGAGGACTTCTGCAGCCACCTTTTCTTTTCTCTTGACCTTGAAAATATAATTGGCTGAATCATAGATAAGCTGAATTAGGATCATGTGTAGGGTCGAATCTAGATTGTGATCTTTTTTCGATTAATCGTGAAGCCCTAGTATAAAGTAGGGTTGGGCGATGTTGACCAATTTACCATCGTACGATGTCTAATGTGAAACATCGCAATGGACGATTGCATTGTTTTTGTAGGCGAGGGGTGGTTGTTAAATATCAATTAATTCATAACGAATTAATTAATTGAAGCCTACCGTTTTCACCACCTGACCCACATGTTCTTTGCTTTACCCATAACCAAACCATTAAAGTTACACACAAATGACACCTGTCAATCACTGTTTTCCGCGGGACTGGCGTGAACAAGCCTGTGTCAGGATAATGGCTTTTCCCACAGCTGATGGAGGAGACGAGAGTTTGTTTGGAGTTCACTGTAATTAGGCTGGCTTGTGTAGCAAGCCAGACTATTGTTATCCTATTTTTCTTCTGAGACTAAAAATTAAACTCTATCTCCTCCTAGAGCTTTCAAGCTATGACCACCAAACTCACACCAGACCTCCAAACTGGTCTTACTCGGGTTGCTATATCTTTTCCGACTGATCCGACTTTCGGTTTTCTGAAAAACGTCCTGGGACGGTCATAAAAATCCCATTGACTTAACATTGGATCAAAGTTTGTGACCTCATAACTCTGCATCAGACTGTCCTACAGACTTATAACTGGGCTCATTTAACTCAGACTACCTAACTGCCAATAACTGATGAGCTTTTAACTTTCTGGCCACACCCTAGCAACCACTTTTGGGACCTTAGAAACTGTCCCGTAGACTTCCACTGCAAAAGACTCTCATTGACTTTACATTGGGTCAAACTTTGTGAGCTCAAAACTCTACATGAAACTGTCACACAGACTTTTAACTGGGCTCATTTAACTCCTGACTACCTGACTACCAAACTACCAATAACTGATGAGCTTTGAACTTTCTAGCCACACCCCTAACAACCAAATACGGCACCCTAGCAACGGTCCCATAGACTGCCATTATAGAGGTTCAGAATGATATCGTCATGCTGCAGTGTGATAGAGACATGTGTTGCTTTTAACTGTTCATACTGGCAAGAAGCTTTGATACATCATCAGTCTAAACTGTCAATCAACTCCATAGCAACAAAACAGACTAACCTAGCAACGATTTAACAGCAGCTATATCTTAGTATCAGAACATCTTAGAGAAGCGGGGGTTGGCTTGTTTAACTCATGCTAGCACTCTATCTATCTATCTATCTATCTATCTATCTATCTATCTATCTATCTATCTATCTATCTATCTATCTATCTATCTATCTATCTATCTATCTATCTATCTATCTATCTATCTATCTATCTATCTATCTATCTATCTATCATCTTTTCATACTTTTTAAAACTGTTTAAACTAAATAAACTATTACCATCAGGCTTTCACAAGCCAGCCTCAAAGTTTGTCCTCAAACTTTAAGAATCTAGTTTGTATTGTGATTGATGATAACTTCCTTATTTTATTATTATTATTATTATGAGGTAATAATAACAAGTAAATAAGCTAGGGCTCGACCGTTTTGGTCGCATATGCGCCCGAAAATTTATCTTTGTGACCTTAAAAAATATGTGGAAGCATGTGGGCGAGTGCATACATTTTCACTGCAAAATCCTCACCGCGTGCGCGGATTTAGGAGACATTTATGCAGAATGCATCTTTGCACCTATAAACGCCAAACGCAGCGCTCCGGAACAGATAAACAGTTGTTATGTGAACTTGCTGTAGTAAAAAGCCTCCAATGCTTGCCCCGCCTTTGTGCTCTTCTTATTGGCCCACTGCTCTAACTGAACGTGAATGATTGGTTAACATCAGCTGTCAATCACTCAGTCAATGCCTTCCTGCCTACAAATGACAGGAGCTACAACCGCGAAAATGTGAAGCGCTAAAGATGAGAGAATGAAAATAACACTGACAGATTTACCTACAGTTACTAATAATGGCACATCTCATTAGTGATCATGTGCTGAATGTTAATCCACCATTTACACTTGACCAAGAGTGGATAAAAGACTTCCAGTGGCTTCAAGTCCGCTATGAAAATGACTAAAGCCATTCACTGTAAAGTCTGTAGGACGGGGTTTGCAGGTAATAGCGGTTTCCACTGAATCTACACCTTTTAAGCATGAGAGGTGCTGTATAGTCCTTTATTTAATGCTCACGATGTTGTCAGCCGTGCAAGCGGCAGCTATATGTGAAATTTAACACAGCTCATGAAAACACCGTTATTGCTATTAAGATGACATGCAAATAATAAGATATATATTAATATAAATGTGGGGCGGGCGATGGATCGTGATGCCAGCTCAGCATCGTGAAGTTTGTCAGCCATCGGCGATGGACGATGGCATCGTCTATCAGCCCAACCCTAGTTTAAAGCATCTGTTTTGTGAGAAGTGCTTCTCATATGATATGTGAACGACCCGTACAGCTTCATTGTAGACATGTCTTCAAGCTAGTGACATCAACTGAGTCTTTGTCGTACACAACGCACACCAAAAGTGTATCATTGGAACCATTAGGCAGTGGAGACACAAGCTTGACAAAGTTGACCTGTACCGACCTACTTAGTAGAAACCGGTCAGCCTTAGTTTACACTCTAACATTTGTTTCTCTCTCTCCTGCAGGTCAAAGGTCAATCTCAGAGAGCCCGAAGGGCAGCCGAAGGAAGCGTCATGATGCATCAGGGAATTCTGGGAAATGGTGTTTCTCCTGTTTGTTCTCAGGGCCTCTGCACACACTGCCTTCAGAAGGAGCTCTACAGTCAATCTCAGCAGGAATTGTGGGAAATACTAATGCTTTACCTTTGACTTGTGCCTGATTTTCACAAGGCAGCGACGACACGAGTGAACTAATCTTCGCTCGTCTGACTGAATCTGAGAGTTTAGTTTTGCACTAAAAGCCAAAATCTGCTACAAGCCGATAAAGACTAAACCCGGCCATGTTTTTTAAGCGCTCGAGGAATATGAGATGGT
Organism: Danio rerio; assembly: GCF_052040795.2. NCBI lineage: Eukaryota > Metazoa > Chordata > Actinopteri > Cypriniformes > Danionidae > Danio > Danio rerio. The sequence goes on from NC_141041.1 coordinate 3,041,713, forward strand.
GTTTCAGCACACAGGCAGATGTTTTCAGACTTCTCTGATGAGCGTTTGATGGGTGATTTCTGCGGTTTGCTGCTGTTGAGAGCGTCACACTAATTATGAATGTATATTTAAGTGTCTCGTGTTCAATTAATCACGCCAAAACTCACTGTGACAAACTCCACTGACGGACCTTACCAAACGAGGTGCTCTGTACATGAATAATGCTGATTTCTCAGTGTGAATGTTGATGTTTTGCGAGTCCGAGTGTGTTGTTTTTGTGAATTCATGACTGTAAAGTGCTTCAGCTTTTCTCGACAAAAGCAAGTCCTCTCACTTTCAGGATATAGAGAGTGCTGATATGGCCATATCTGTGTCTTCTAATGTTGCTTTCTCGTGTTTTCTCCGCTAAACTATTGATCAGATCTGCATATTTTTTAAGTGTCTCAGTATTTTTGTTAAACGATGATGATCATAATGCTTCAAACTGGAGAAAAATAAACATTAACAGTGTTATTCGCATTTGAGTGCTTTAGGGTTTTTTTGCAGGCTATAATTGAAACAAAATACAGTTCTACACTCACCGGCCACTTTATTAGGTACACCTGTCCAACTGCTCGTTAACGCAAATTTCTGATCAGCCAATCACATGGCAGGAACTCGATGCATTTAGGCATGCAGACATGGTCAAGATGATCTGCTGCAGTTCAAAGCGAGCATCAGAATGGGGAAGAAAGGCGATTTAAGTGACTTTGAACATGGCATGGTTGTTGGTACCAGACGGGCTGCTCTGAATATTTCAGAAACTGCTGAACTGAAAAGATGGAAATGTATTTTACCACAGTATTTTCAATTGAGTTTCTTAACTCGCCTGCTTGTTTAAACGATCTTTCATCTCGTTTTACACTTGAACAACTAAATGAATGCTTAAGTCAATTTAACGGATTTTATTTTCACTAAATTACATTAATCAGTGCTGTAAAAGGAATCGTATGGAGTTAATACGGTCAGTACTTGGTCCAATTCTCTTTAGTATTTATATGTTGCCTTTTGGTCAAATCCAGCAAAAATTTGGGATTGGATATCATTGTTATGCTGATGACACACAGATCTATATTAACTAGGGATGCAACAATACAGTTAGCCCACGGTTCATTACATACCTTGGTTTTTTAACACAGTTTTCGGTTTGGTTCTCATGGCTTGACACGTGTGTTTTTTATTTTATTCTATAGGCAATAGGAACAGTAAGAGGTTAAGGAGAAAAAAAAATTAAATTGATTTATTGCAATACTCATTTTGTTTTACTTAAAAGCAAAGAAAAGTACAGTAGTTCCTAGTGTATTGTATAAAAACAAATGAACACTGAAATCTCACAGCTGCTGGTAGCCCATGTACAAACTGGGGAACAAATAAAATCCTACACTTTGAAAATAAACACATGTAAAGTTAATAAAGATAAATCGGCCATTTCAAATAAACATATTTGTACTTAAGTAAACATAAATAAACCATCTTCATTATCTCAGTGCTGGATAAATGTGAGACTGTAGTCTGTAACACAGATCGAGTGCTTTTATAAGATGACAAAAGCCCACATCTCCAAACACCGAAAACAGCTGCAAATCTTCAGCAATAAACAGCCGCACTGCCTTTATTATTTTATGTGTCTCTCGGGACCAGTTGGGTATGTTTGCTTGAAAGATTCAGCGAGGGATTGTTGCTATTTGGAGAACTTCATTAGCATACCTTATCCTCTAGCGTAGCGGTTGGATCCCGGTTAGATCCAGAAACAAGCGCTGCTTCATTTTTCAAATAACAAACTTTCTTTGCGAACTCAACATCACATTGTTTAATTTGGCTTTGGAAAAAGATGTAAAACGATAATAATAATCGCTTTTATTTGCTTCTGGAGCGACTCTGATTGAACAGGTGCTAAGTTAGTAGTCATTAACGCAAGGGTTAGCTTGCCAGATCTAAAACAAAATAACGCCAGAAATCAGTCAAAGGTAGCTGTAAACAAACCCGTAACCTGAATCCAAAGGAGAAAACTCCCTCCCATCCATAAATTACCCTGATAGCTCGATAACGTTACATGACTGCATTGTACAATGCCTAAACTTACCTTAGCCACGCAGCATTAGCTGTTAGATCCCGGTTAGATCCACAAACAACGGGCTGCTTCAATTATCAAATAACAAGCTTTCTTTGCAAACTCAACATCACGGGCTTTATTTGATGAAAAAAAATGTAATAGATGAAAAACAATAACATTAACCGCTTTTATTTGCTTCTGAAGGGACTCTTGTGTTGCAGGTGCTAGTCATTAGGCGCGCGCGCTAACATGAGGGTTGCCATTACCAGCTATTTAAAACAAACTAATGCCAGAAATAAATCAAAAGTAGCTGATAACAAACCAGTAACCCGAATCCAAATGAGAAAACATGTCACCCATTGTCACATGTCAAGCGTTACACAATGCATTGTATAAGTCATCTGTTGCCTAAACTGTAATCTGTATTTAGTATTAATCAATATTTTCAAAACCTAAATGTATTAATAACTCAAAGACAGTTTCTCTTTTATACAGAAGTCATCTACCACCAGTTTTAATATTGACTGAATGTGCAATATTATAATACTAGCCATTTTTAGTGTATACCATTAAACCTGCAGCAACGTTTAAAGGGGGTGACTTGGCAACCCCGGTTATCAACTAACAGTAAAACAATATTTGAATATCATTTTTTTCTTATTCGAGAGGTGTTCATATGCAAATATATTTGCTCGAGTTACATCAGATCTCACATATAAATGACACTTTGTGGAAATTTTAATTATGCAGCTATTTATAATAAACAAAACAAGTGTTTAGTTGTGCTTTATTGCAACTCAAAGTCAGTTCCTGGAGGGCCGCAGCTCTGCACAGCTTTGCTCCAACCCTATTCTAACACAGCTGATCCAAATAATCAAGTAGTCTTGAACACCTTGATTAGTTGGATCAGGTGTGTCTGATTAGGGCGGGAGCAAAGCTGTGCATGGCTCAGTGGTTAGCACTGCCACCTCACAGCAAGAACGTCCCTGGAACGAGTCCCAGCTGGATCAGTAGGCATTTCTGTGTGGAGTTTGGATGTTCTCCCTGTGTTGACGTAGGTTTGCTCCGGACTCCCCCACAGTCCAAACACATGCAATAATGGGAATCGATGAATGAATTGGCTGTAGTGTATGTGTGTGAATGAGTGTATGGGTGTTTTCCAGTACTGGGTTACAGCTAGAAGGGCATCCGCTGTGTGAAACAAATGCTGGATAAGTTGACAGTTCATTACACTGTGGGACTGAGCTGAAGGAAAATGAATGAAAACAAATATATTAAAATATAATTAATATAATTATTATTAATAATAATATAACAATGATTATAAAATGTATATGATACTTATTGATTTAATTGCAGCTAGAGCATGCAAAGATTAATATATTTAAATAAATATATTATATTTGTAAATTATAGAAATATCATTTATATATAAATAAATGTATTTGAAAATATTTGCTTAGGCAGCATTTTTGACGGTCATCTCAAAGGCAAAATTAATATTTAAAATTAATATACAATAAAACCTAAAATATTGTAAATGAAATATAAAACAAAACGTTTACAAAATAATCTTAAGAATAATCAAACATGTCAAATAAATAAAAAGCTATAACAGCATCTTAATAACACACAAAGATAAAGGCAAAATTAATATTTAAAATTAATATACAAATAAAAACCCCTAAAATATTTAAAACTTAAAGTGAAAAAATAAAACATTTCTAAAATAATCTGAATTATAATAAAAGTATTAATAAAAGCATCTCAATAATACAAAATAATAATTAGAAAATTTAAAAATGAGAGAAAAAACACAAAACTTCAAGCAAACAAACATTAATTAGACAAATATAATGAGCACAAGAGTCAGAAAGTGCAGAAAGATGTCAATCATTTTATTCCTCTCTAAACAGGGCAGCGTTTGGGCCCTCTATTCACAGTACATGTTCATCCTGACACCTCGAGTGACACGTATGTACACGAAAACATTTGAACCCAATGACATTACATTCAGTGCCAATGCAACTAAGAACACACTAGACTGTATTAGAGCGACGCGCGTCACAAGCACAACTCTCTCCTGATTGGCTAATTCCACACAGATCTCTCCTGATTGGCTAATTTTGCAAAACTCTTTCCTGATTAGCCCTTACAACCCAACTATCTTCTGATTTGCCATTTTAATACGACTCTCTCCTGATTGGCTAATTCCACTCAACTCTCTCCTGATTGGCCGATTCCACCAAAAACTGTCCAATCAGTAAACAGCTGTTTTATTTTAGAGTAACACATTCAGTTTTGTTTACGGTTTCGCTCTGGTGGTTTCGTACATTCGGGTTCAGCGAGTGCGATTGGAATGTTTAAGTTGTACGAGTTTACCGTTTTGAAAAATCGCATCTAGTTGAAATGTTACCGTAAATACTCGGATGTTGTGATCGTGCATCTGCTCTACGTTTGGCTATTCGTCGTCCTCTACTTTGTATTTAACAGTCTTTTGTGGGTAGGTTTGACTAATGAAAATGTTTAGCAAAAAAAAAAATAACGTCGCAATTAAATTTATTGTCTTAGTATTTTCGTCTTGTTTTCTGATAAATAACGATACGTTTTAAATCAAGATTTTGAAAAATGCATGAAAATTAAGGGAGTTTATGCTTAAAATACCGAGTTAAAAAATACACTAGCTTTATACTTTCTAATTAATTTTATTTATTTAATATAATAAAAATGTGTTTACATAATTCGAAGAATATGCAATTTGTTGTGGTTTAAGCATAAAATCACGTAACATTAACATATTTTCAAAAAACGAGACTTAAAATGTTAAGCATTTAAATTGTTTTTTTTTTTTCAGAAAAAAAAAAAATTCCGAAATTTATTTACCGAATCTTTTCCCGGATCTCAAAAAAACAAGATGAAAATTGTTTGTGCCTTGTTCGATTGTTTCAAATAGTTTGTGATTTAGATTTTTACGTTGTACGAATAAATTTACGTTGTACAAATTTAAACCAAGAAAAGAAGCGAATAAATAAACGAACAAACAAACTCAACTAACTACGTAAATCTACATCTATGCCCCCGAATTCGAACGGCATCCTCCTATTGGACAGAAAAAATTTGATTGGCATCAGGGCTCCTCCAATAAGATGCCACTATTCTGATGACACAATCTGATTGCAAAATCACATTTAAATAATACGAGGTAAGAAATCGTCGTGAAATGTTTTCTTTTCGTATAAAGTCGTTCTGATATAATGGATGTGGGCGATCAGCAAGATCAATAATGAGGCACTTTTCTAGAAGTGTTTGGAGTCGCGCACACATACACACACTCACGCACGCACACACACTTGCTAAGGCATATGGAGTTGAATTAGTCAGATTAAAGCGTCGACTGACCATCTAAAGCGATAATGAACTTATATACACAAATAATCTGACGTATTAAATTGTGTTTTTTGCCTGTTATGATCAATCTGGGTTTGTGCTACGGTGTTTCAGACACGGATTAACAAAAGAAAACAATCGTTCGTTTCATCTCTTCTTCAGCGGCTCATTCTGCGCTTCATAAAAGAGACGGCGAAACATCGACATTTACAAACACGCCGGAACAATCTGAACGTTGGCGAATATACGCAGACAATGAAAGCAAAGCTGAAATGCTTGTTCAAAAAGAAAAAAAACAACTAATAATCAGGACTAAAACAGAGCCGGTCTCAAAATCTCTCCCGTTATATATATATATATATTTATATATAAACCTGCCATCTGACGTACTTACATACATACATTGACTTATATTTGTATGAATCTAGATATCTGTGGTGCGTCCTCTGCTGTGTGAAGTAGTGTGGCGCTACATGAACTTTTGCAGCAGATTCAGAACAGTCTGGAAAAAAGAGGCGCAGTGTGTTTTTCTGTTCACTAGAGGGCGCTGGAGTGCAGAGCTGGAGATCAGACACACGGACAGCTCAACCGGGAAACTGCGAACAACACAAAAATACAATTACATTTCACAATAATCAATTCCGTTAGCATTTTCTGGGAGGTCACATGTTGAAAAATGAACAATAAATGTTGCAACAAAGCCAATTAATAAAAAAAATAAAATAAAATACAGCACACATAGATTCACTGGCCACTTTATTAGGTACACCGGGTATACCGGGTTGGACCCCCCATTAAACCACCACCACCAGCCTGAACCGTTGATACAAGGCAGGATGGATCCATGCTTTCATGTTGTTGATGCCAAATTCTGACTCGACCATCTGAATGTGTCAGCAGAAATGGAGACTCATCAGAGCAGGCAACGTTTCTCCAATCTTCTATTGTCCAGTTTTGGTGAGTCTGTGTGAATTGTAGCCTCAGTTTCCTGTTCTTAGCTGACAGGAGCAGCACCCGGTGTGCTCTTCTGCTGCTGTAGCCCATCCGCCTCAAGGTTGGACGTGTTGTGTGTTCAGAGATGCTCTTCAGCAGAGCTCGGTTGTAGAGAGTGCTTTTTGAGTAACTGTTACCTATTTTGTCATTCTCTGTAAACCCTACAGATGGTTGTGCGTGAACATCCCAGTAGATCAGCAGTTTCTGAAATACTCAGACCAGCCCAGACCAACAACCATGCCACATTCAAAGTCACTTAAATCCCCTTTCTTCCCCATTCTGATGCTCGCTTTGACCTGCAGCAGATCGTCTTGACCATGTCTACATGCCTAAATGCATTGAGTTGCTGCCATGTGACTGGCTGATTAGAAATTTGTTTGACAAGCAGTTGGACAGGTGTACCTAATAAAGTGGCCGGTGAGTTTAAAGACATAATTTATGAATATATTATTTACGTATAAATAAATATATTAAAAATATTAGGAAAGACAAAATAAATATTTAAATAATAATAATAATAATAACAATAATAATAATAATAAACTAAAATGACAAACTTAATGTGGAAAAAAAATCTAGTTACATTTCACAATAATGCAATCATAAAAAAACAAATTAAAGTAAAATTGATTACAATACCCACATATTACCTAGTACATGTTACAATCTGATATAATAATTACAGCAATAAAGATAAAAGATAATTTAATGCATATAATAACAGCTGTTAATATAACTAATTACAATACAATAATAATAAACTGCATTTGAATAAAAATATGAATAAAAATATAAAGCTGTGGGAACCAGAGAGTATAAGTGCAATAATGCACTCCAGTACATTGAATTATTATATAAATAATGCAGATTTGACGTTGTAAGGGTGTGCATACATTTCTAATAATTCAACAAGACATCATTAATTATTTTTTACCCAATACATTTTCCACTTCTGCAGTCAGGTGTAATTAATACATGTGGTGTACCTGTGCTCAGAAGAGGATGGGTTTGCCGGCAGTTTTCTCCTGGACGTAGGAAGTGAAGCGCTTGAGAAATTTGGGATATTCTCGCTTAGCGACGGCCCTCAGGACAGATGCAGGAGCCCAGCCACCCGGATTCACTGCGTTCACAAAACATTCATTCAACGTTATTATAACTTGTATACAGTTGAGGGCAAAATTAAAAAAATAAATAAATAAAAAAATAATAAAAAATTGGTGGAAGACATATGAAAAAATTTTAATTTAACAGGAGGGCTAATAACTCTAAGGACACCCTATTGAATTCCAGTTTTACTATCATCAGGACAAAATGATCCTGGCCTTTTCACATAACTGTATATATTAATATTTCTCCATTATTAAAATCACTCGCTTGGTGTTTTAAGACTATTTGAGCAGCGAGTCTCACCGTTGGCCACGTATGTGATTTTGCATGTGATGTTGTCTCTGCTGATCTCTTTGTCTCCCTCTGGTGGACTGACCAGCGTCTGGCAGATCATCGCTATGTTGATTTTAGCTCGAACGCATCTGTTGTTTGGCTATGGAAAGACAGAAGCATTAAAACATACCATCAGCCATAAATCTAAATATTACAGAATTGTCATTTTCTAGCCTACATGCTAACTACACCCTCTTCTTAATAATTACATATACTATAATGTAAATTGGTGAATTTGCAAAAGCATTTTTAAAAAAATATGAATATTCACCATATCATATCTAAATCAAAATTCATCATATTTAGATACTACATACACACATCAGATTAAAATTCTATATATTATCAATACATAATCGTGCTCTATTTTAATGCATGGCAAAAATGACTAGTAACTAAACAATTAATAGTATAAAATAAAGATAAAATATATTTATTACATATTCATACACACACAAATACTTATACAGTTGAAACCAGAATTTTACGTACACTATAAAAAAAGGAACATAACCATTTTTAAAAATGTGTGATGGTAAATCATGCTAAACGTTTACTATTTTAGGTCCGTTAGGATTATCTAAATCATTTACATTTGCTAAATGCCCCGAATAATGAGAGAACTTTATTTTGAGAATTTTTTTATTAATTTCTAGACAGTCAAATATTCACACACATTTCCTTGGTATTATTTTAGCTTTGCTTTTAATCTGTATAACTTTAGTCAAATGTTTTGGGACTCCTTCCATAAGCTTCTCACAATAGTTGAAAAAGCTTTTTAACTCTGCCCACACATTTTCTATAGGATTGAGATCAGGGCTTTGTGATGGCCACTCCAAAACATTCACTCTGTTGTCCTTAAAGCACAGTTTAACTAATTTGGCAGTATGCTTAGGGTCATGGTCTGTTTGGAAGACCCATTTGTGGCCAAGTTGTAATTTCCTGGCTGATGTCTTGAGATGTTGCTTCAGTATTTCTCCATAATGTTCTTTCTTCATGAGGCCATCTATGCTGTGAAGTGAACCAGTCCCTCCTGCAGCAAAACAGCCCCACAACATGATGCTGTCGCCCCCATACTTCACAGTTGGGATGGTGTTTCTAGGCTTGTAGGCTTTCCCCTTTGTCCTCCAAATGTAACACTGGTCATTTTGGCCAAACAGTTCAATCTTAGTTCATCAGAGCACAGGACATGTCTCCAAATTTAGCAAATTGTAATCTGGCTTTTGTTGTTGATTCTGGCTTGTTGATTGTCCCATGTTGTCACACAAGGAAGCAGTGTGTTTGAGCTTTTCCTTCAATACTATTCTACAGTTGTGCCTTTAATTAACTCAAATGTTGTCAATTAGCCAATCAGAAACTTCCAAAACCTTGACATCATCATCTGAGCTCTTTCAGAGGCAGAATAATCTTATTGTGTGTATTGACTTTCAAGAAAAGTTATAAAAATTTCTCAAACAAAATCTCTCTCATTATTCTGCTATTAAGCAGAACAGAAACACATTTGATCATCCTAACTTACCTAAAAGAGGAAAAGTTTAGTCACATTAACATCTGACCTTTTTTAAATGGTTATGTGCCTTTTATACAGTGTATGTAAACTTCTGTTATCTTTACACTCAATATAATTTTCTGACATGTTTTTGCACAAAAAAATGTTCAATAAAAATATATTTGAAAAAAAAAAAAAAAACAGACGGCACAAATGCAGCGGTCACCATGGAGACCAGACTCACCTGGGCGTTGTCGTGTTCGACGGAGAAGTTGCAGACGAGCCACGTGTCTGGGTCGTTCTCATTATTGGCCATAATCTTGCGGATGGCAGACAGATATAAGACATCTCTCTGGGACGCCGGCCACACTCTCTGAACACACACACAACAGTCCGTCAGGGAAATGATCATGAGGAGATGCATTACACACAGCAGTGTAAACTTATTCGCTCTCCTCACCTTATGAGTCTGGTAGATGATGATGGCGTTATCGGACAACGTCTCCACAATGTTGAAGTTTTCTACAGTAGCTGCAGACACAGATGAAGATTACGTTCAGATACGGCCAAGCCTTTACACAGCTCTTTAACCTTTCTGATTTGGACTGGAATGTAATGATGTGCGCCTTTTGTGAAGCTGCTTTGGGACCATTATTATTATGAAAAGCGCTATACAAGTAAACTTAAACTGAGTATTAGACCGGCGACACAGTAGCTCAATGGTTAGCACTGTGGCCCCACAGCAAGAAGGCAGCTGGTTTGGGTCAGCTGGCAGTTGGTGTTGGGGGGACAAGCGTGCTTCGGCCCGGTTCAAGGCAACTGTACATAGTGTGAGTACGCCCTAAATACCTATTATTTTACTAAAGTAGTTAAAATAGTAACAATTAAAATAATAATTTAATAAACCTTGAAAAATTGGAGTATTTGTTTTCTAGAGGGACAATAATAATTTAAAGAAACTCTTTTCGTAACATTTATGTTTAGATGTAAAAATAAACGTTTAGATACTGATGTAAGATGTAGATTTTGTTCAGAACGGATATATTTTTTAATATCTTCAAAACAATATGGGCAGAGTTTGAATACCTGTAAATTTGTATTTATATTTTGCATATAAACACATTTGTTGGACAATAAACTACATGTGAATGTGTTTGTGTATTACAAAATCTAATAAATAAAGCCATTTGTGTACTGAATAAAACATGTCAAGTAAAATCCTAATGCTGTGTTCACACCAGACGTGTCATGCGCAAATAAATTGTGTGATTCATGCGTAAACAGATGCGTGAACATTTTGAGTTTACTCGCCAAATTAGCTTCACAATAAATGTGAATTTGCGTCATGGCCAGGGCTTCTGTCTGCGCGGCGACTCTAGTTTTGTTGCTAAATGGCTAACATGTATTTTATTAAGATATTAGCTGTGTTTGTGTGCTTTAGGAAGGCTGAAAAACAGTGTAGATTCATTCGGCGCCATGTCTGAGTCCTTTAGATCTTTTTAGAGGTGCACCCAGCTCTGTGAGTTCAACAACTCCTAACATATTTTTTAATATCTTTAAAACAATATGGGAAACATTTGAATTCCTGTAAATTTGCATTTATATTTTGCATTTGAGCACATTTGTTGTGTTTCTTGGACAATAAACTACATGTAAATGTGTTTGTGTATTACAAAATCTAATAATAAAAAAAGATGTTTGTGCATGTAAAATATGCCAAGTAAAACCAAAAAAACATGCCACGAGATTGACAACTGATTGTTTTTGTTTTTTACTTTATTTATTCAATTTTATTTTTAAATATGCTCATATCGTTTGAAAGATAGAACAAATAATCTGTCTGTTTCAGACAAAAATGAGATCTTTAATCAGTATCTAAACACTTTTGTTTTTATATCTAAAAATATATATGTTACACAGAAAGTAAAAGAAAAACATGTAAACATGTTGCTTTATTTATTAATATTTATTAATTAATATTTTTGATTTAGATCATTTTAAAATAAAATTTACCATTTACATTTTTCTCATCATATAAATTAATAAAGTGTTTATGTAGGCATGTTGTTTTTATTTCTTTTTAAAAATATATTATTTGTGGCATCTCATTTATTCATTCTCCTTCGGCTTAGTCTCTATTTCAGCGGAATGAACCACCAACTATTTCAGCATATGTGTTACATAGCAGATGCCCTTTCTGCCACAACCCAGTACTGGGAAACACCCATATACTGTCATATTTAAACACACACACACACACACACACACACACACACACACACACACACACACACACACACACACACACACACACACACACACACACACACACACACACAAACACAAACACACACACACACACACACACTATGGCCAATTTAGTTTATTCAGTTCACCTATAGCGCATGTGTTTGGACTGTGGGGGAAACCGGAGCACCCGAAGTAAACCCTCGCCAACACGGGGAGAACATGCAAACTCCACACAGAAATGCCAACTAACCCAGCCGGGACTCGAACCAGCGACCTTCTTGCTGTGAAGCAGCAGTGGGCCACTGAGCCAGCATGTGTTGTGGTATCTGTCTAGCATTAAAAATAAACCAACTAAAGGCTGAAACACGGCAGTAAAGATGGAAGAGATGTAATTCTACCCATGATACATCACTATTAATCAGGACAGTGACCATCAGCAGGTACGGCTAAATTTCCGGGCAGACATTATCCTGAAAGTCTTCTGGTAAGTCATCATATTAAAGCATGTAAAAGTGTTGTAAGAGTGTATGATGCTTACACAGACCAAACTGAGCTTACTCATCAGATGATGGTCTCCATTATTAATGATATTATTCAGAGCAGAGCCTTACAGGATTATAAATAGACTCACATTTTCATGCCACACAAAAGGTCAATGCTATGCTTAAAGATGTACAGTTGAGGACAGAATTTATCATCCTTTTGTTGAGATTGATTTCTTTTATATTTTCAACACATTTCTAATCATAATAGTTTTATTAACTCATTTCTAATAACTGATTTATTTTATCTTTGCCATGATGACAGTAAATAATATTAGACTAGATATTCTTCAAGACACTTCTATACAGCTTAAAGTGATATTTAAAGGCTTCACTAGGTTAATTAGGGTAAAGTTAGGGTAATCAGGCAAGTCATTGTATAACAGTGGTTTGTTCTGGAGAAAATCCAAAACAAATATAGCTTAAGGGGGCTAATAATATTGACCTTAAAATGCATTTAAAAAATTGAAAACTGCTTTTATTCTAGCTGAAATAAAACAAATAAGACTTTCTATAGATGAAAAATGTTAGAGGAAATACTGTGCAAAATTCCTGAATCTGTTCAACATCATTTGGGAAATATTTGAAGAAGACAATAAAAATTCACAGGATTCACAGATAAATTTTGACTTTATAATTTAATATCATACTTCAATATCATGGGTATTTCATAGTATTTTAAGCCTTCTACAAACAATTCATTTAAAAAGTCAGATCCATTTAAAAATGAAGCAAGTGGCAAGTATTTATTAATGATTCAATGACTACATTCACATGGACATCAGTAATCGAAGTATTAGCTTTAATCTAATTAAGACAATATTAAGATTAAGGTGTTTACATGAGTTGCTTTTTAAATGTCTTACTTCTTATGACCCTCCCTGTTTTACGTTATACACGTGACATCACCTGGACGGAGGAGCTGGGACGGACACGCCCCGGCCCGAACCAATCACGTGGGTCGAGCGCGCTGTTGTTAATATTAGGAGAAAAATAAATATATTTATGGTTTTTTGGAGTCAAACACTTGTGAACAAAATTTAAGACCTCGATTAACAACCGCGATTAAGGCTTTTTAAGGGACTTAATTTTCTCATAATTGACTTATTAACTTTTAATACTTTGTAAGACCCCACAGACACCCTGCTTTCCCCAGTATGAAGAAAGTTTTTAGGATTGTTGTCTTCAGAAAAGGGTCAGTGCTTCCATATCACACACGTCTTTTACAATATCATGCCATTCACCAACAGATGGAGGATCTTCCACTTCTTTCTTATATATATATATATATATATATATATATATATATATATATATATATATATATATATATATATTTTTTATTTTTTTTTTATTTTTATTTATATTATATATATAAATATATATATATATATATTTTTATATTATATATATAAATTTATATATATATATATATATATCAATATAAATTTATATATATATAAATTTATATATAAATTTATATATATATATATATATATATATATATATATATATATATATTTATAATATAATATAATATTTTATATATATATATATATATATATATATATATATATATATATATATATATATATATATATATATATTTTTTTTTTTTTTTTTTTTTTTGTATTTTTGAAGAATAAATTGCCAGGTACATAGTTTTAAAGTTACATTCCAGATTCAATCCCATTATTGCATTTATCTTTTTATTCAGATCTTGCCAATAGGTGATCTTTAAGCTTTGATAGCCGCCTTCATACATACACAGATTATTCCAGAATATTAATGGTAAATTACTGAAAAGAAAAAAAAAATGCTTGAACAAGTTGTTTTTGAAAATTTCGGAAATATTGTTCTGGCAATCTTCCCCAATGAGAAGTAGAAAAATTACCAGTAAATTACCTGACTTGACAAAAAAGTGGGTTTCCTCCGGGTGCTCCGGTTTCCCTACAGTCCAAACACATGCGCTATAGAGGAATTGGATGAGCTGTGTGTGTGTGTGTGTGTGTGTGTGTGTGTATGGGTGTTTCAGAGTACTGGGTTGCAGCTGGAAAAGCATCCGCTGCGTAAAACATATGCTGGAATAGTTGGCGGTTCATTCCGCTGTGGCAACCCTTCATATATAAGGGACTAAACAGAAGGAAAATGAATGAATGAACATGTTTTGTGCGTGTGTATTAATACTCACTCTCCCAATCATTACGGACGTCTGTGTCCCAAAAGTATTGGCAGACTTCATGTCCCGTGACGCCTTTTACGCAGTGTGTGGCCTTCAGTGGATCCAGCACGATCCCGTTCTCCTCCACTTCTCTCCGGTAAACCTGACACAAACACACAACTGTGAGTGAGCTGGTGTGTGACAGCTAAAACACACACTATCGATTGGGTTTTAAAAAGTCATGATATATATATATATATATATATATATAAATATATATATAAATATATATATAAATATATATATATATATATATATATATATATATATATATATATATATATATATATATATATATATATATAAATATATATATATATATATATATAAATATATATATATATATATATATAAATATATATATATATATATATATATATATATATATATATATATATATATATATATATATATATATATATATATATATATATATATATATATATATATATATAAAATAAGCTGACATGTTAAAACTAATTTTAGATTTGTATTTTGTCTGTGTGTTTTTTTAAGTTACATTTTTAAGTGTCATTTTAAAAATGTCATTGCCAATAAGCTGTAGTTTCTTCCTAGAATTTAATCAAAGTGTTTATAAGCATGTTTGACTGCTGACCTGGTCTTATTGCAAACACTTATGGAGACAAGTAAGATTTGCAGGCTCATAATCAACATTCATGTATGCATACAGGCATAATATTCCATTTCTGGCCAATGCTGATGTTTATTTTCCTATAATATCATGTATACTCTAGTTTTAGATCCATATAAGCCTCGGAAATTAGTGATTGACAGAGAACGATGTAAGAAAATAATAGACGATGACAACTTGGGTGTGCATTATTTTCTAAAAATTCACCGGTCTGGAGTGCATTATTCTGCTTATACTCTAAATCCACTGTTCAGATGTTGTATTTCAGACATTTGTCAGCTTTTTGTCCTCAAATTGCTCCTAATTGCTTACTAATGTCTTTCACATCTCCTCCAAAGCCTTCAGTTGTGTTTTGATGTGATTTTTTAATGCTGTAGCTGTAAAATAGCTCAGCATAGTGATATGGAGCTGCAATGTGCTCAAAACCTGCCGGAACTACTTTATCTGAAAATAACGACACACCTCAGAATGGTCATCAGCCAATCAGAATCAAGCACTCAAGTATAAGATAAGCCAATGTTATGATGTTCACCTTCATCTCTCCTTCTTCCACCACGAGTTGCCAGTTTGCGTCTCCTCCGACGTCCTGCAGCGAGTAGGTCATGTGATTCTGGACCATCTCCTCCACCTGCCCCAAACACAGGGTGATTTATTGATTTGACGGCTGTAAATGTTATTACGGGTATTAAATTACCAGGTCGTGTCACATTTGCAGCCTAAAAATAAAGCCTAAACAGCCATTTAAAGGCTAATTAGATTATTCGTTCCTCACCGAATTGAATTGCATGGTGTAGTAATAATAATAAAAACAAGATCATATTGCTCAAACAAGATATTTGGAAATGCAATCTTTTTATATATGCAAGCAGTCAAAACTAAAGCTATTTAAAAGCATGTGTTTAGTCATTTATTTACAATAACTAAGTACATGCACTGATAAATCTTTATTAATATGACCAGAAACACTGATTTAAAGGAATTATAAAAAAATATTGAACATGCAATTTCATGCACAGCATCTTACAAAGAGATTATTGAGAGAGATACAGTGAGACAACTGGTATTTTATGTATTTTAATGCAATTATCTCAAAAAATGACTAAACAGCCAATTTATATATATAGCATGATTTGTGTTGTGTGTGTGAATGTAAACAGACTACATAAATGTGTATCAGTATAATAAGCTGTCATGCAGCAGCTATTGGACATGACAATTACGCTTTACTAACACAACAACGCAAGCAGAAATGATCCAAATTGGAGATATTCTGATAAAGACGAGATTGAAAAATTATCATGATAAAAAAGTATATAAAATATACATATGACAAAGCGATGTGAGGAATGAAATGTATTTTGTGCCGAGCATCTGTGTGTTGCATGCATAGGCTGTTTATCCAGGTTTAACCAATCAGATGAGGCCTTGCTATCTTTATACCTGCCTCCAAAGTAGGTGCTGTTCTGCTATTGGCTAGAAAAAGTAACTCTAGAGCTAAAATAAAATAAATAAATAAATAACCCATTAAATAAATAAACAAAAAAATAATAATAATAATGGCGGGAGTCAAGACAAGATGGTAAAAAATGACAAGTCAATAATAATCACAATATGTGCACAGGTTTTGACTTATTAATAATGTTCTCAATAATTGTGAATTAGAATTAACTGAATCAGAAGAAATAGATTAATTGTTTAATATGAATTTAAACTATCTGGTATATCGTGGGAAATATTCAATCACAATCACAATACTCAATGTATATTTTCCCAGTATCATGCAGCCCAACTTTGTGCTTTGTACACTTGCAGATCTTTTTATTCCCAAACATCAATATCACTTAAACAATCTGAAAGTGTAAAGAACGTAATAGGACTGCTAGTGCACTTCCAGCAGTTTTAGCCATTATGCATAATGCTGACTAAGTAGTCAGCTCACTAGGATGTGTAACAGCCAATGTTTCCCAGTGCATTAGCGATGTAACATGCATCTCATGCTTTAAAGAGAACCCTGGGTATCAAGACATGTATGCCTTAATACAGGGGTTCTCAACCTTTTTCATTTCGGGGCCCACCTCCTTCTCCAAAGATTTTTTGAAGGCCCACATCTGACATTTTTTCTTAAACTGATTGTCTAGAGAAAATGCGTATTCTTAACATTTGTTTGCTTATACAGGCCCATATAACCGGGCTCGGATCGTATTGCTTTCTCACTACAATGGATACGCTCCAGAATTTGTTTTAATCGAGCCGAGACCACCTCAGTCAAGCAATCTCAGATCGATTGATTTGGCGCACATCAGAGCGCGATTGGTGGTTTCACATATGCCAAACGACCGCACCAACTGGGCAAACGAGACAGGTTCCGAAACAAAAGTGTAGGTGTGAAAGCACCCTTAAAAATGTCTTTTTTTCATATTTCTTTATTCTAAATCTAGGAAATATTTTTGGTACATCAAAAAGTGTGGTTATGATGACCATACGACAAGCTAATTCAGCTAAAATAGTTTAAAATGTATTTAAATCTCATAATTAAAGAGAAAATGGGGTGTATAACTGCAAAAAGGTCCACTTTTTGAGAAAAAAAAGTACCACCTCTTTTACCAAGCTGGCTACGGACCTGTTATACTATTATTAACTTATTTTTTTACAGCATTATATATATATATATATATATATATACAAAAAACATATATAACATATATAAAATTAAATATAGAATATATGATAATATAAATTGTATTTATTTTTTTAAACACACACAGATTCAAAGCTCCTGAATTCTTCAGGTATTTTGCACAACTGCAGAGTATTTGGGCCTTTTCTTTAATAAATGAACCTGACAGGACAACAGGAGATGACAAAAAAAAGCTGCTGCTTTGAATTGGACTGACTACTAATCATCTATTGATCATTGTGGCGAGGGGGCGTGGCTGAGAGCCGTGGGAACGGAGTGAGGCCACCGCGTAAGTGGATACACCTGCGGTGCGCACCTGCCTAGGATCCCATGGAAGGAGCTCTGGACCATAAAAGGAGGACCGATGGCAGAGGAAGCTGATAGAGGACCGGGCCCGGGCATATTGTTTTACTTTTGCTTTCAGTTTGATGGCAGTCTCCGTGAGGAGCTGCCGTCCGTTTGTTTTGGTTTAGACGGCAGTCTCCGTGAGGAGCTGCTGTCCCTGTTATTAATAAATCATTTTAAAACGGCGTCGGTTCTCCGCCTCCTTCTTCCCGGCGGCCAAAGTGCCGTGAACCTTATTACAGTGGGGCCGAAACCCGGGAGAAGGAGGGACGCGTTGTCCAGATGCCCTCGCTGCTGAGAGAGGGGGCGAGTGTTCGGGAGTTAACCCGAGTGGGGGAGAAACCTGTTCGTCTGCCCAGAGTGCCGGGGCGGCCTGAGGCTGGCGAGGAAAGGATCTGCCTGCTGCCGTCTCCCAGCATGGGGAGGAACAGGGGACGCAGGGCTCACCACCGGAGGGGAAAGTGCTGAAGGGAGCCATCCCACAGAACTCGGGGGAGTCGCGCGATCCGCCATGATGCCAGAGCCTGCATCCATCCACCGAAGCGAGAGCGGAGCAGGAGACCAGAGAGCCAGCCAGCAAGCCAGGAGAACTGCTGTCGGACGCCAGAAGACGGACGGGTGGATAGATTCCTCCACAGGGCTCCCAGCACGCCGTCGCATCTCTCAGCTGGTGGAGGACCGAGTGGCAGCGTGTCTGGAGAACCGAACCCCAATTTCTTTTTCTTTTTCCTCTCTCCCCTTTCTCGGTCTACTCCGTCTCGCGGGTGCTGTGGCGCCAAACCTCCTCCCTCCCCCCACACACCCTCCCCCCCGCCCCCCAGGAGTATGCACAGCCACGGGGTGCCCCCGGCCTGTGATGGGAGATGGGGGTATGTGGCGAGGGGGCGTGGCTAGAACCGTGGGAACGGAGTGAGGCCGCCGCGTAAGTGGATACACCTGCGGTGCGCACCTGCCTCGGATCCCACGGAAGGAGCTCTGGACTATAAAAGGAGGACCGATGGCAGAGGAAGCCGAGAGAGGACCGGGCCCGGACATATTGTTTTACTTTTGCTTTCAGTTTGTTTTGTTTTGGTTTAGACGGCAGTCTCCGTGAGGAGCTGCCGTCCCTGTTATTAATAAATCATTTTAAAACGGCGTCGGTTCTACGCCTCCTTCCCGGCGGCCAAAGGGCCGTGAACCTTATTACAATCATAACCATTAAAAATAAACAAAAGTAAAATACAGTAAAAACTCTCTAAATCTGTAAAAACACATCGATCTGAAGACGGTGGGGTTTTTAGGACATTATTGGAGTTTGCTGAGTAAACAGCTGTTCACTAAAACACCACGAGTCTCGCTAGATCCTCCTGTATGGGCACACGTTTGTTTTAAAACACTCACACTCGCGTTATAAAACACTCATTTGCAAAACTATGTTGATATTTTACAGAGTTCACACAAAGAGAGCACGGATAGTTTGTCTATCAACGAAGATGTGAGACTCTGATACGAGTCGCAGGCATGAGGCACGCGCGAACTGGTTATAACCAGTTACCTTTACATTTGCGCAGCGGTTTGCTTTATACAGCTCAGCATGTAGTCTTATTTGACCTGCAGCGGTTGGAAGTGCAGCCACGGTTAAGTCTGTGTTTTACAGTGAGGCTCTTTTTGCATCGAGTCATTACACCAATCATTTTTATATAACACGTATTTAATAATCAAATTATTATAGTACAATAATTAAGTTAATTTTAAGCAGGACCGCTGAGGCCCACTAGTGGCCCACCAGTTGAGAATCCCTGCCTTAATAAAATGTAAATGCATGCCTAAATGTAACGCCACTGATTTTATTGATGTAATTTGGTTGCTCAGTCTCTAGCGTATGTAATCACATACAAGATTTAAAGGTGCTGTATGTTAGTTTTTGACTCTTCTAAAGCATAAAAATACCATAATATGTTTGCAGATGTTTAAGAAACATGCTCAGTTAACATTCTTGTTTATCTGAAAAACAATGCTGAAGTCAGATATTCTGCTTTGAAAACATGCTTTCCACATGAGGTGATTATTAATTAGCAAATAATATAAATATTATGAACGTAAATGTTAGGTGAGCAGGTTACACTGTAACCCCGTTTCCTAACAACATGACATGTGAGGAGACTTGAAGTGATAAACAATTTAGTTGTTTGCACCAGATGAAACATGACAAATGTAAATACAGCCATTCAGAAGCACAGGATAGTGCACTCACTGCACTCCAACGAAATGGTAAGGTTTATAATCTATATATGTGTTGATTTGCACTGAGTCGCAGTTCTAAAGTTCAATATCAAACAGTTTATTTTATTTTCAAGATCTGAAGTGAACTATCTGCTGCTGCTTTCAGTAATATGGCAATAAAAGTCCTGTAAAATGACATTCAAACTTATATTATTAGCATTTAACACTAAACAAAGGTGTACCTGAGGAGATCATTGTCAGTTTTCTGTTGTTCAGCTGCAAGAAATAGAAACCGTTTCTAATATATTAATTTTAAGTGTTGATTAAAACAAAATCTTCTTTTAATATGGAGAATATTCCTTCTATCTTGTGCTGTTGCTTTTATATGGAACACGATTTAAATCAGCCTTTAGGCTCAATAGTCAGGCACACTATTGTTGATTTCGTCAATCTGGCAACCTGCGCTTACTGAACGTGTTTTGATCCAGGAGTGCAATACCTGGTTCAACCACTGGGGAGCAAACTTATATACTACACCTTAAATGTTAGTCCTTACGGGGTTGCGGCTGGAAGGGCATCCGCTGCGTAAAAACGTGCTGGATAAGTTGGCGGTTCATTCCGCTGTGGCGACCCCGGATTAATGAGGGGACTAAGCTGACAAGAAAATGACTAAATGAATAATGGGGATTGATATAATAATTTTATAATGCGGACGCTTTAGAGACGGAGCAACCAACTTACACCATCGAAAACATTGGTCCAAAATAAAGGAGCATCTTTTTGAAAAACGTAAATATGTCATGTTTTTATCTACATATTTGTCAGAGGCATCATTTACATTATATTAAGGCATGTCTTGATACCCTCTTGATCGTTTTTGTGTGGGTGTGCTAGAGGGCGCTGTTACCTCAGCACTGAATCTGTGCTCGTGGAGAGAGGAAGTGAAGACTACAGCAGAAGATGAGGGAGAGGGAGGGCGAGAGGGAGGCTACACGGGTGAAGAAGAGGAGACAAATGCAGACACATCAGGAGGAAAACAAACCCAAAGACACCAAATGCAGGAAAACAGACACCAGAGACGGAGGAAGACGTCTGCACGGGCCAGAGGTTCAGAAGTCACCTGATCAGACTTTAAACATTGGATTGAATCAAATCTTGAAAAATGATTGTTCAAGAGAAGATTTCAGAATGACAAAACACAATCTTGCTTTTGATCTTGGTTAAATCTTCAGTTTGTGTTGCTCAAAACGCTTTTAAAGGTATAGAGAAATTAAAACGGTGTTCAGTGTGTTAATATCTGTAAGCTAGTGTGCTCCAAAACAATGACAAAACTCATGTTTAGAAGATATAAACTGATATAAACATGTAAATCTTATTCACAATATATCTGTAAATCTTAATAAAGCAGTTTATCTTCAAGGGGTTTTATTCACTTCCCCTCATACTTCAGTTTCTCATCAAATCTTCTGACCAATCAAATGCTCTCGAGTATCTGACATGCCCCGCCCCCTTAACATAGGAAATTAAATATGTGGGCTAATGGATGTCTTCAGTGGAGTGAGTACTCCTTATCCATGAAAGTAAAGGAGTAAAGAGTAAAAGTAAAGTAAAGTAAAGTAAAGAGGCTGAATGGAGGAGGCTCGTTCTTTATCATCGCGCTGCAGATGCTCTGTTTAACGGTTTTCTCGCTAGTGAAGCGTTCAGTTTTTACACTTACAAAGTCAGCTAAGTAAATAGCAAACGTGCCATGGAGCAACGCAACTGACGCTTAAAGTGAATGTGAGATGAAACGCTGATTGGTTTAATGCGCAATATGCTCAAAACACACCCAGAACTCATTAAGAGAATAAGCACAACCCTGTTAGACCATGCGCTGCGGAGCAGAGCATATTATTCCGTCCTTAAAATAAAAATAGAAAAGGTGAATTCGGACACGTATAGTATCTAGTCTCTAGTATCTGACATGCCCCTGCCCCTTCTCATTTGCTTAAGAGCTTGAGCTCAACCACTCTCACTGGCAGAGCGGAGAGGAAAACAAAACCCTATTGGCTGTTTTTTAGAGAGGAGGAGGGGCTAACTCTATAAGTAAGATGTGTTTCCTGATCCTGAATTGCAAACTCCCATCATTCTGATCCAGATTAAACTTTCTAAACAACTGGCCCGGATGATCATGAGCAGATGATGATGATGAGGAGGAGGATTATAAGAGTAAACTGACCTTTTCAGCGAAGCGGTGAGAGCCCACGATGGAGAAAACATCTCCTGAAGGCACTGAACTGCTCCTCTGTATTCTGCTCTTCTCACAATGAGACTGGGGAAATAAAGAAATGACCATATTCACTGGGATTTATGTAGAAGTGTATCATTAGGATTTGATTACATGCTGATGTTAACATTAATATTTTATTGGTAACATTTTTATTAATTAATGAACATTGTAAATTGCTAACACAGATATACAGAGTGTTAAATAATGTTTAGGCTAATTGAAATGCCAGACAGAGTTTGTGTCAGTGATAGAATTTTTTAAATAATGCACAGTACAGGATTTTCAATATAAATAACTAGAGGTGTGAACCTATACTGGTCTCACGGTTTGGCTCGGTTTCGATAATCATGCCATCGATTCGGTTCAAATCGATATCTCAGTGCATTGACGATGCTTTCCATACACAGGGTTATATTTTGGGGGAGGCTATAACAAACTCTGTATAAACACACAGACACACAGCACCACACTGTCTCTCATTCATACACATACACACACATAGACAGCACCAAACACACACACACACACACACACACACACACACACACACACACACACACACACACACACACACACACACACACACACACACACACACACACACACACACAAACACACAAACACACACACACTTAAAGGGCCATGAAACCCCCTCGTTTCAGCAGGGTGTTTTCACACCTCAGCCGCTTTTCCACTATCGTGCTGAATCGTTCTTTAAACAGAACTGTTCCATTCCGTGCCAAACCGGGCCATACAGCACGGATACGGTTTCATTTTCCACTGTCGTGCTGCGACAAAGCTCTTTAAAACATTACACAAAACGCATCAGTAGTTGCCTTGGTAACGCAATGTAAACGGCTCCTTTTGTTCAATTAAAGTTAAATAAGAGCCGAAACTATTTATTTATTTATTTTTCATAAAAGCAAAAGCATGTGACTAAACACTGTTATGCCGCTCTATCAAATAGGGGTGCTAAATGTGCACCCTTATTTATTTATATGTTGCGCAGCTCTGGCTAAATTTTATTTGGAGGGAAAATTACCAAAATGTAACGTGATGATTAAAAATAATTGGAGGGGAAATAAATAATATTTAAAATCTCTGAACATAACAGAAAAAAAAATGATAATACAACAATAATAGTGCATTTGCATTATAGTGGCAAAAATATCAATTTGGACAGGCCTTGTCAAAGGTGAGCGGGCACTTTCACTAATAAAAACACAGCACATAAATTATTTCATTTTTAACAATTAATTAAATTACACTGCGTATTTATATCAAAAGTTGATAATGATATAAAATATACTACATTTTGATAGTAAAATGAAACCATTTAAGCGATGGCTGTTATTTGTTTTACTATTCAAACATTAAATAACGAATGCAGCAAGTGAAAAAACGAATATGAAACAACACATATATTGCAGGATTTAAAGCATATAAAGCACTAAAATGCTGCTTTATTATCTTTTTATTTTGATCATTTTATTTTTATTTTTATAATTATTTTTGTGTTCATTATTAACTAACAAGCTGTAGGCGAAATATTGCTAGACGTTTTAGAAAATATTTGCGTAGCTATATTAAAGATCACCACAAAAAAAAAAAAAAAAACACAGAAACATGTTACATGCCTCATAAATGTCATATAACTTATGTATAACTGAATCATATAATTGCCTATAGCTGAAATGATGAAAATTGCTCATTTTGTTTTTATAAAACATTTGTCAAAACGTATTGATATTTTTTGAGTAAAAGCAATACTGACATTTAAGAATCCATATTTATTTAATTCATTCATTCTTTTGACTTGTTTATTAGTGCATATGCTATAATATAAATCATACAACAGTACCTTGGACAGTTACAGTGCCGCTCCGTAAAGCTTTCAAGCAATGTCTTTTGAACGGCCGACATTACAACACGAACACGCCGTCCTTCAGGTGGTCTCGCCGGTATTAACAAGCTGTCCTGGCTTTGAATTAAAAAGTGCAATTATTTCCTCGTTGTTAAAAGAGTCTGCAAGTTCGTGTTCCATGGATATAGTGATGTTGTTGTGGAATTTGGACATCGACGATGCAAAGCGTGATTTTATTCGCTTTATTCGATGCGCAGCAGGAAAAAAAAGTCAGCAGCGCAAGTCGTTGGCATGTCTCTCCCGAATCAGAGCGAGTTTTGTGCTGTGAAATACAGCGCTGCGTGCAATAAACTCACATTCAGCAGGCGAAGTAGGTCTGTATTCAAGTCAATAAAATAATAACTTTAATGAATAAAATATCTTCGTTAGAATGTGATGAGTTATTCACTTCTCTGCCAGGGATGCTCTATGGTTTTAAAACCCTTTTCAAACTGTATCGTTTAGACCTGGATCATTATTTTATATTAAATGCACTGTAGTTTATTGAGGATGTCTGATGACTAGCGCGCTTCTGCTGAGCCAGCTGTGGTAGCTTAGCAACCGAGTCGCGACGTCAACACACAGAATCTGTCAGCACAGTTCAGCACGGTTGTCTAACCGTGCCGAGAATTCCGGGCCGAGAACGGTTTGTAATCGTGCCGCGCCGTTCCAGGCTCAAGTGGAGAAACAACCGTAACCGTACCGAAGTGTTCTTAGAACGGTTTGGCACGATAGTGGAAAAGCAGCTCTCTACTTTGGAAAAAGCCAGAAAAGTGGGCGTGTCCAGCTCTGTTTAGGGGGGAGTGTCGGAGAAAGAAAAGAGGCACGGTGTGGGAGTGTCTATTTGGGCACGCAACTGTGTTTACATGGGCATCTGTAGTCGAATTATTTGCCAAATTATTAAATGGTGGACTTTAACGGTCTTTCATTCAGGCAATTCATTCATGTCCCTCGCGACAAACGATATATCTGTTTCGAGGAGCTGCTCTAAACGTGTATTTTTCATGCAATGTTTGATACCGCACGGCGAATGAAAGAAAAAAAAACTCTGCATTTTCCGAAAACTTAGATGCACACGGCAGGTAGCGTCAGAAAGCCGCGTGTGTTATTCAGGTCACTAAATGCGGTAAAAATCCTACACGAGGTTAAAGTTTGGTTGTGGTGCTAACGTGTTTACACTCGGTGCAATAGTTTGTTCAATACGAACTGAATAAACAAAGAGCACTGGTCGCTCACTTACCAAATCTGTAGAGACAGGACAATCACCAGCAACTAGAACCGCGTCTTTATTAAGAGGAGACTACAAGCGAATCCGGATCTCAGCGTTTGCAGATGAGAACAGCTCTCAGGTAAACAATGTGCCTCCTTAGACACGTAAGTTATTGTTGTCGCGCGTCGCGTACACTGTTAATCCACACGTGAGTCTGAGCTCTCACAGAGAGAAAATGAAAATAAAACTTCACTGCAGCAAACTATAAAAGCAACACTTCACGCTTGCTTTGCCAACACAACGTGGCGTCTCTGTCGTCTAAACACTCTGACAGTAATGAATATTAATGAAGTTGCACAATAGAGCGCGCTGATTGGTTTGAACCAAGTCTTACTCATGCATTAATGCATCACACTGTAAGACGCAATAAGACTCACTCTGGCACAGACGTCCAGTCTGCACGCTGGAATACACGCTATTATGTCATGGCCGTGACGCAGCTTCAAAAATTCGTTTCAAACCGGAAGTATGAATTTGCTTGAAATAACGCAAAAACAACCAATTTACACTTTTTAGTGAAATATAGGTGTCCTAATAGTGTTTTTAGCAGTGTGGGACACATATACGACTGTCAAGAGCTCAACACATGTGTTTTGGTGTTTCGTGACCCTTTAAGCCCTCGCAATATGCATTTAGCCGGGAGAGCTGGCGCTGAGCTTAATGTTTGTTACAATGGCAACTTTAAAAATGTTTGTGACCAAGTTGTTTAAAATTCACTTGCTGTTGAAACTATATATATGCTAAATATATGTTACCTTGAAGACGCTGTATGACTGCAGATTAACCAACACGTCTCAATAAAGGAATTCTGCTTGTTC
Source organism: Danio rerio (assembly GCF_052040795.2). Classification (NCBI taxonomy): domain Eukaryota; kingdom Metazoa; phylum Chordata; class Actinopteri; order Cypriniformes; family Danionidae; genus Danio; species Danio rerio. The sequence continues at coordinate 3,068,242 of NC_141041.1, forward strand.
CGAGTCTCCTGGACTGGGTTCTCTCTTCTTTTCACTCATTTATTTTTTTTTACAACATATGCTAAATATATGTTAAAACAATATATTGCGCAGGCCTGATTCAAATCACTTTAAACAATCATACTTTATTTGTTCGTTCTCTTGCAAACCTCTTTAATTGCTAATAAATATATTGATATAACATTGAAGACGTTAAGATGTCTATACTGACGTACCTGTTCTTCGATTTTGTCCTGTCGGTCAAGAGCGGCCTCTACAGCGTCAAAAAACTCGTCTTCATTGATCAGGCTGTTTGGACCCTCCTGATGGACAAACAGAGATGAACACCCAGTGTACACACCACACAGTTTACACAGGCATTACTACACAAGAACGCAAACCCACCTCATAATCAGGCCCTCCGAAATGAGACTTCTTCTTGAGTTCGGACAGGGCAGATTTATAGGCCTCCTCCACCCTCCTCCTCTTCTCCATCTCCTGTATTAAAGCCAGAGAGCAGGAATGAGTTGAGCTGGTGGAAACACTGGGCTGCGCTCAGGTTTAATGTGTTGGCGTGAGTAGATGAGATCTGGCCGGAGCGAGAGGCTGTATCGCTCCATTGTTCAGACTGTGTCCTCCTTCTGATTGTGTGTGTGTGTGTGTGTGTGTGTCAGTATTGTGCTGAATGCTGCTGACTGCAACACATCAGCAGACGCTTCAGCTCCACCTCTGACACACACACACAACCACATTAACAACTGATGGAGAGACTTTTGTGGCAGTAGAAATGTCAGCTTTGTGTTAGTTTGCGGTTCATTTATTAGATAGCATTGCTAGAATGTTGATCAAACTTTTAAACACAATGTTTCAGTACAATACATAGCGTTTCAGGTCCAATGCATGCACTAGAAGTACAGTGATTTCATACAGTACACAGAAATAAAGGTACAAAATCTGTCACAGGGGTGGTATCTTTTAATTCGGCTTAGTGCCTTTATTAATCTGAGGGCGCCACAGCGGAATGAACCACCAACTATTCCAGCATATGTTTCATGCAGCGGATGCCCTTCCAGCTGCAACCCAGTAGTGGAAAACACCCATACACACTTATTCTCACACACACAATACGGCTAATTTAGCTTATTCAATTCTCCTATAGCGCATGTGTTTGGACTTGTGGGGGAAACTCATGCCAACATGGGGAGAACATGCAAACTCCACACAGAAATGCCAACTGACCCAGCCGGGACTCGAACCAGCGACCTTCTCACTGTATGGCAACAGTACTAACTACTGAGCTACTGTGTCGTCATGGTACCTTTATAAAATGTATGTTTTTGTTCCTAACAGGCCCTTAAAGGTAAATATTATAATCTAAAATGTTCATCGTGCACCTTACAGTATCTTAAATCTACAAAATTAAAGCTTAAAGGAATAATAAGTAAACCCTAAAGGTGCTAATGTCCACCTTTACAGTGCTAAAGTGCATCTTTTGACACAGTCCCACCCCAGTGACAGATTTTGTGCCTTTGTGAGTGTATGGAGGACCAAAGCTTGAAAAACAAAAAATCAATAAAAAAATAAAAAAAAATCAATAAATATTTTTATAAATGCATAAATAGATAGAAAAAATTGAAGCATAAAATAAAAAAAACTAAATAAAATCATAAAAGATTTAATAAATAAAACAGATTTAAATAAACAATAAAATATAAAAATAAATATGACTTAATAAAATGTGTAATTTTTCAATTTATATTTTTAAATTTTCAAACTTTTATCAATTTATTTAATATAATTTATTTATTACTGCATTTACGGATTTCTGTATCAGTTTTTTTTTCGCATTTCTTTTTTACTTTCCAGTCATTATTTTAATAATAGTGATTAATGTAGTAGTGTGCCTGTGTTAGATAATAAATAACTTTATGATAAAATAACATCTAACTGTTTTCTGCTGTTGTGTGATTTAGTAGTTTAGTAATTTGTTTGTTTTTTCCACAATACTGTTAACTGTATATCATAGATAGATGTGATTATGTTATGTTAATTATAGAATTTTAAGTTTATAAATAATAAGTTGAATTTATAACTGTACGGTGAAATTATATTTTTATGGAAGCCATACCTTGCATATTCTTGCAAACAGCTGCTAATCATAAAACACTCTGACATTTTCAATACGAGTAAAAAAACAAAAACAAATTATGTACACACACACACACACGCACACGCACACGCACGCAAGCACGCTGGCAGTTTCAGATGCTCCCATACTGAATGTAACCCCAAACCATGATTTTTTCTTCACCAAACTTGACTGATTTCTCTGAGAATCTTGACTCAGTGTGGATTCCAGTAGGTCTTCTGCAGTATTTTTGATGATTGAGACGCAGATCAACAGATGATTTATCAGAGAAATCCACCTTCTGACACTTTAAATGATCAACTAGAAGTCAAGTTATTATTTGTTGCTCTTTTAACTGAGATCAACGACAAGACCCATGTCAGGTAGTGTTGGTTTGTTTATTTATTTATTTATATAAATTAAATGAGTTTTGCCTAAGCTAAATAATCTGCAAGAAGGGAAAATAACTTATCTTTTTTCGTTTTGAAACAAGAATATTTTACTAAACCCACTTATTGCTTTAATGATAATATTTTTATAATAAATTAATAATATTACTGGTTTTAAAGTATAAACTCGTTTAAAATGGACTGAAAACAGATGCGGGTCTCGTACCTTATCCAGCCTCTTCTGCCAGCTGTCCTCCCTCTTCACCATCAGGTCGATGCAGTGAGAAAGAGTGGCCAAGATCCCTGCAGTGGTCGCCTTGAACGTGATGGCTTCTCCTTTAAAATCGATCCCGTTTATGCCTTTATGACTCAAACACTGGAATACTGATGGAGAGAGAGAGAAGAAATGTTTTGGGCTTTAAAAGATCAGGACATTAATTTACCATCAGGCACAATCAAATTAAAGGTGTAGTATGCAAGTTTGACACCCAGTGGTTGAACTAGGTATTGCATTCCTGGATCCTGGATCAAAACAAACTCAATCGCTGGTGGCCAAAGTCAAAAACTTGTATACAGCACCTTTGAATGTCAATCAAATCTCTTCCATACTAACGTAAGTTTATTCCCCGTTAACAAGCAGTTGCTTATATTTTTCATCATTTGTTTTGCAGTAATTCCTGTAAATGTAAAAATTATTTAAAATTACATTTATTCATTTAGCAGATGCTTTTAACCAAAGTGACTTGCACAAATGAAAAGTGACTTAGAAAAATGACTTTCCAAAATGACTTACAAAACTAAAAAATTACTTACAAAAATAAAGAATTACTTACAAGCATGAAAAATAACTTGGAAAAAGGAAAAATGTTACAAAAATAAAAAACGACTTTCAAAAATGACTGCATAAAATGTTTTGAATAATTGAAAAATGAATTAGAAAGTGACTCAGAAAAATAAAAAAATGACTTCAAAAAATAAAATAATTACTAAGAAAAATGAAAAGTGACTTAGAAAAAAATACTTAGAAAATAAAATGACTTAGAAAAATTAATCAGAAAAGTGAAGTTACCTACAAAATGACTTTCAAAAATGAAAAAATATATGACTTAGAAAAATTCATTAGAAAAATGAAAATTAAAATTAAAACTGACTTAGAAAAGTGACTCTGAAAAAATGACTTCCAAAAATGAAAAAAATTACTAAGAAAAATGAAAAGTGACTTAAAAAAAAATAGAAAATGACTTAGAACATAAAAAAATTACTTAGAAAAATGAATAATGAAATGAAATTTTTTTCAACGAAAAATGAAAACTTACTTAGAAAAATAGATTAGAATAATGACTTCCAAAAAAACTTGGAAAAATGACTAGAAAAAATAAAAAACATGACTTCCAAAAATGAAAAAATAAATGACTTAGAAAAATGAATTAGAAAAATGTAAATTAAAACTGACTTAGAAAAGTGACTTGGAAAAATGACTTCCAAAAGTGAAAAAAATTACTAAGAAAAATGAAAAGTGACTTAGAAAAATGAATTAGAAAAACTAAGTTACTTAGAAAAATAGATTAGAAAAATGACTTAGAATGAAAAAAAGACTTAGATAAATGACTAAGAATAACAAAAAACATGACTTCCAACAATGAAAAGAAAAAGATTTAGAAAAATGAATTTGAAAAAGGAAAAGTGACTTAGAAACATGACTTTACTTACTAAAATTACAATTTAAAAAATAATTGTATTAATTGATTATGAATTTAATAATACTGTGAAATAATTACTTGAAATGGTATGTATACACATAAAAACATCCTGTTACATTTTATTTGTAGAGATTTTCATTGGTTTCTTTATATTTGAATTATCATGAGAGCGTAAAGACATTTATGAAAAAATTTAATCCAGTCAAAACATATTTGACAGAAATAAATATATTCTCATAATCTTGCATATAGTAAACAATTAATATCAAAAATCCCTTCTCAGAAGATTTTTTAACTGTATGAGCCATTTCAAATAAAAAACAGTAATATTGTAAGAAATCATTACAAATTTCAAATATATTTTTATATTAATTATCCCAAACTTTGAAAGATAACTTAAAATACATAAAATATATTTAATTTTAATAATATAATTAAATATATTAATTTCAGTTCTCAATAATCTATTTTATCTTTCAAAATACAGGATTATTAATATTATTATTAATAGAAATGAATTCAAAGCTCATCACATTGAATATAATTTCAACACAATAAAAACAATGTGATTAGTCTCATTATACTACAACAGAAAAGATGTGATGAGCACACAACATTTAGCTATATATTACTTCCATTAAAACAAAGCAGAACTCTGTGAAACAGGACAAATGCTGACTCGTCTGTTATAGATCTGCACAATTCATTACAGCGAGTCCCAAATGACTGGATCAGTGAAGTAAATGAAATGGACAAAGTGCTCAGATTGTGAGCGGCGCCCCGATAGCGTCTCCTCCAGCTGAATCAGAGAGAACTGATTGAGCGGAAAAGCTGCTGAAGTTTTCCCTCAGTACAGTACAGACGCTGTGTGTGTGTGTGTGTGTAAATGCATCAGACGGACGCTGTGTGTAGTAATGCATCACACACTCACACTTCTCCTTGCTGCCGTTGTTGTTATGCAGAAATTCTCCATCAGGGCGAGTGGTGGGGAAATCGTCTTCATCGTCCTCCACGACTGAGAAGAGAACACACATGCGCACACACACACACACACACACACACACACACACACACACACACACATACATACATACATACATACATACATACATACATACATACACAGATACACACCACATAAAGAGACACACAGAAACAGATATACACACACACACACACACACACAGAGAGACACACAGACAGATTCAAACGCACAAAAACACACACACGCAGATAGACACACACAAAGTGATGGACCAATAAATAGATACACACAGACAGACAAAGATAAACACACACACACAAACAGACAGATACACACACAAACACACACAGTCAGAGAAACACACACACACACACACACATACAGTCAGTATGAACTCATGGCCTGCGGTTGGTGGTGCCCAGATCGGCCCACTCACATACTGAGAGCTGACACACACACACACACACACACTGTACAACACTGAGAGAGATTTAGAGGAACGACTGCAACCAACAAAAGAAGCAGTTGATCAACTGTGTGAATCAACCAGCCCTTGTGTTGCTACAACACATTCATCCACAGTCGGGATGCACTAGTTGTGAAGACAACTGACACTGCATTACTTCTATATACGTCGCAAAAACAAATCATTATTTCAGAACCTGATTCTGCAAGCAGTGTGTCTGCAATGATTATATACAGATTACAAGCAGATAAATCATCATGGCACACTCTCAGAGATAAAGGTACAACAGCAGTCACTGGTATGGTATACAAAGCAAAATATTAGATCCTCAAGAATCCATATTGGTAGCTTAAATTAAATATTAGCACCTCAAGGGTCCATATTGTACCATAAAAGGTTATACTTGTACCTAAAGGCTACATATTGGTATTAAAGTAATCACTGGTATGGTATATTAAAGGCAAATATTAGTACCTCTAAAATCCATATTGGTACCTTAAAAGTAAATAGTAGTACCTCAATGGTCTGTATTGTACCTTAAAATGTTATATTGGAACCTAAAAGGTCCATATTGGCATTAAAGCAGTCACTGCAGCGATACATAAAAGGAAAATATTAGTACATAAAGAATCATTTTGGTTGCTTAAATGTATATATTAGTACTTAAAGGATCCTCAATGGTACCTTAAAGTAAATAGTAATACCTCAAGGGTTTCTATTGGTACCTTAAAAGTAAATATCGGTACCTAAAGGGTCCATGTTGTTATTAAAGCAATCACTCATGCAGTACATAAAAGGAAAATATTAGTACCTAAAGAATCATATTGGTACCTTAAAATTATATATTAGTAGTTAAAGGGTCCTTATTGTACGTTAAAAGGTTATCCTAATACCTAAACGATCCATACTGGCATTAAAGCGGTGCATAAAAGAATGATATTAGTAATTCAAGAATTCATATTAATACATTAAAAGTAGATATTAATACTTAAAGGGTCCATATTGGTAACTTAAAATAAATAGTAGTACCCCAAGGGTCAATAGTTGTACCTTAAAGTAAATGGTAGTACCTCAAGTGTGTATATTGGTACCTTAAAAGTAAATATTAGTACTTTAAGGGTCTGTACTGGCACCCAAAAAGTATATTATAGTACATAAAGGGTCCACTATGGTACCTTAAAATTAAATCGTAGTACCTCAAGGGTCTATATTAGTACCTTAAAAGTAAACATTAGTACCTAAAGGGTCCATATTGGTATTAAAGCAGTCACTGGTGGGGTACATAAAAGGAAAATAGTACATTAAGTATCATATTGGTACCTTAAAAGTAAATATTAGTACCTAAAGGTTCTGTACTTGTACCCTAAAAGTAAGTAATAGTACACAAAGAGTCCACAATGGTACATTAAAGTAAATAGTAGTACCTCAAGGGTGTATATTGGTACCCTTAAAGTAATTATTAGTACCTAAAGGGTCCATAATGGTATTAAAGCAGTCACTGAAGGGGGTACATAAAAGGAAAATAGTACCTCAAGTATCATATTGGTACCTTAAAAGTAGATATTAGTACTTAAAGTGTCCAAATTGGTATCTTAAAGCAAATAGTAGTACCTCAAGGGTCTGTATTGGTACCTTAAAAGTAAGTAATAGTACATTAAGGGTCCACAATGTTACCTTAAAAGTAAAAAGTAGTACCTCAAGGTTCTATACTGGTACCTTAAAAGTAAATATAAGTACGTTAAGGGTCCATATTGGTATTAAAGCAGTCACTGAAGCGGGACAAAAAAGGAAAATAGTACCTCAAGTATCATATTGGTACCTTAAAAGTAGATATTAGTACTTAAAGTGTCCAAATTGGTATCTTAAAGCAAATAGTAGTACCTCAAGGGTCTGTATTGGTACCTTAAAAGTAAGTAATAGTACATTAAGGGTCCACAATGTAACCTTAAAAGTAAAAAGTAGTACCTCAAGGTTCTATACTGGTACCTTAAAAGTAGATATTAGTACTTAAAGTGTCCAAATTGGTACCTTAAAGCAAATAGTAGTACCTCAAGGTTCTATACTGGTACTTTAAAAGTAAATATAAGTAGTTAAGGGTACATATTGGAACCTTAAAGTAAATAGTAGTACCTCAGGTTCTATATTGGTATATATATTGCTATATTGGATGTAAAAAAACATCTCAATTTCTTTATTGTTGTTGTGATTTTTTTCTTTTGTCTTTTTAAAATTTGCATTGTTAAAATTTTTTATGAAACTGAATAAAAGTAAAAGTTATAAAAAAAAAATGAATGATTATAAATTTGATGTATTCGTTCGCAGACAGCCACATAATCTTCTGCAGCCAACTACAGGTTTAAATGCATGATGTTTCTGCACATGTTTCTTTGTGAAATAAAGGAGTCTACTCACTCTTGTCTCTCTGGAGCTCGTCTTTGTTGACGGCGTCAGCGCAGCCATCAAAGTATTTCTGCAGCGTGTCCACTTGCCTGCACAAGATATCCCGAAACGTCTCCATCTCGGCCAGCTTCTCCCGCAGACTGTGACCCTTCTGTAAATCAGTGTTGGCTAAGTTACTTCAAAAATTGTTTATATACAAGTCGTCTAAATAGTAACTTAGCTACTATAATAATCAATAACTAACTTAATTAAGTGACTTAATAATACTTCAAATCCATATAAATTTCAATGCATATACACTACCTGATGAAAGTCTTGTTGTCTATTCAAGTTTTAGGAACAGCAAATAATAACCTGACTTATAGTTGATCATTTTGGTATCAGAAAAGGCTCATTTAAAAGGCAAAGGCCTCAAGATTACGCTAATATGACCACAATAAAATATGATCATGCCTTGATTATTAATGATTTAATTAGAACAGTGAGGAATATAAAGTCATGGTGCAGTGGAAAAAGAATGAATGTTAAAAAGTGTTCAAATTAAATTAAAGTCTTGTCGTCAATTTCAGTTGTACGAGCAACAAATAATAACCTGACTTATAGTTGATCATTTGGAAAAGTGGCAGAAGGTGGATTTCTCTGATGAATCGACTGTTGATCTGCATCCAAATCATCACAAATACTGCAGAAGACTTACTGGAACCCACATGGAGCCAAGATTCTCACAGATATCAGTCAAGTTTGGTGAAGGAAACATCATGGTTTGGGGTTAAAGAGTGGATGGCAACATCAACAGCCTGAGGTATCAAGACATTTGTGCTGCCCATTACATTACAAACCACAGGAGAGGGACAATTCTCCAGCAGGATAGCGCTCCTTCTCATACTTCAGCCTCCACATCAAAGCTCCTGAAAGCAAAGAAGGTGCTTCAGGATTGGCCAGCCCAGTCACCAGACATGAACATTATTGAGCATGTCTGGGGTAAGATGAAGGAGGCGTTGAAGATGAACCCAAAGAGTCTTGATGAGCTCTGGGAGTCCTGCAGGAACACTTTCTTCGCCATTCCAGATGACTTTATTAATCAGTGATGTGAGTCATGTCAGAGATGTATGATGCAGTCCTCCAAGCTCATGATGGAGTCAGACACAATATTCATTCTGTCTCCACTGCAGCAGGACTTTATATTCTATACTAGGGTTGTAACAATATACCGGTATGACGGTCTACCACGATTTGAACGTGCACGATTATCATACCATGAACAATTGCATATCAACGGTTTTAACCCTTAAAGACCGAGACAGCCGGCGGTGGCTAAAAATAAGTATTGCTCTTAAATGTTTAATAACTTTTGATCCGCTGATCCGATTCATACAATTCAAAGATTGGCATAAAGAAGAGAATCTCAGCTTTCCAGTGCTGTATCACATAACATTCATCGCGGACTTTCAGAGGCTCCGGAATTAGTGCGGTTACGTCATCAAAATTTGACAACGCTGATTTGACAAAGAAACGCTCGTCACTGTGTCTCCGGACAAACCAGACATGATACATTAATGCATTGTCCCTCCTCCATGCCCAGATTGGTTCAAACTTGCTATATCACAACCAATAAGCATAGGTTTCGCTTTTGCTTGTGGACCAACAATGAGCTTTTTGAACAACACGGAATGAGAGAGAGGCATACATTTATGCGCGGCTAAATAAAACGCTAAAAAAAAAAAGTTTTGCATGAAATAATTCTCATACTAAGTACTTTTGCATGCACAGCAGCACAGCAACATGACAAAACAGTGACACAGCAAAGACGAACTGCTGCTCTTGCTGTTTTCAAAAGACGCAAATGAAGATGCAGCTGTTTGTCTGCATTGCAGACAACCACATCCAAATCCATATCCACAGACAACCATATCCATGCTGGCACATAAAACCTAAAGATGTTCCATATTGAATCTAGTTTCGTTATGTAACTATTTATAGTATAGTAAATATTTATATCTATTTTTTTACTGAGGATTTGCACCATGTTTATTTGGACTTTGACACATTATTTCTTATTTTCTTATTTTTTTATTTGTTTATTGTACAAGTGGACACATTCTCTCACCTCAGCGGTCAAGATTAAGTCCTGAAAATCTCAACATGCTTACATTTCTTCATCACAACCTAGACTGAAAAAAACAAAACTTTAAATACATGTTTACAGCCATAAACTTGGTATTGCACTTTTGGTCTCCCATTTATCCTGCTTATAAGGAAGGACAGTTTAAGTTTATTTTTGTCTAATCTTAAAAGACCTTGCTTGTTTATTCCTTCTAATTTAATTTATTAAAATGGGAGATTTTTCAGTTTATTTTTATAAAAGACTTCTATAGTTCTATTAAAATGGTTCTTTCAAAAGTTTGTTGAAATAAAACCTTTGTTCAGTCAGAAAACGTGTTCTTAATCTTTTCAGGGTCTTTGCTATGAGAATTACTATTTAATACCGTATACCGCGAAACCGTCAAACCGTGGTATTGTTTTAGACGATTGTCATACCGTAAAAAATTCATACCGTTACAACCCTATTCTATACTGGACATTATTTCTGTTCAGTCACAAGACTTTTGTCTAAGCAAAGTCAGACCTTACTGTCCTAATTAAATCAGTCAAAATCAAGGCATGATCATATTTTATTGTGGTCAAATAAGCGTCATCTAGAGGAATTTGCCTTTCATGTAAGCCCCTTCTAATACCAAATGATCAACAAGAAGTCAAGTTATTATTTGCTGTTCCTAAAACTTGAATAGGCGACAAGACTTCTGTCAGCTAGTGTACAGTGTTGTTTGAGTTCAGACTAGTTTATCTACTTATTAAGCAGTGGTGTTTTTATTATTAGCACTGATTGATGTTGTAAGTGTGTGTGTTTTCACCTTAAAGGAGGATGTGGAGGTGGCTGAGTATCCGCTGGTGGCAGATGTGAGGGACAGCATGGAGCCGTGTCTCCTCAAACTGGATTCAGATCCATAACCAGATTCAGCCTTTAACATAGAGACAAAGAGAGAGATTAGAGAAACACAGCCCAAGTCTGACAGATGAATGTTTTCTTCCTCTTCAAGTATTTCCCAAATGATCTTGAACAGATTCAGGAATTTTCCACAGTATTTCCTATAATATTTTCTCGTCTGGAGAGAGTCGGTTTTATTTCAGCTAGAATAAAAGCAGTTTTTAATTATTTTCAATGCATTTTAAGGTCAATATTATTAGTCCCCTTCAGCAATATTAGTTTTGGATTGTCTCCAGAACAAACCAGTGTTATACAATGGCTCAATATGCGTTCTTCAGCGGTCTTGCGTCCTCGTGTTACGTCATCATCGGCTACATAAGTGTAGTTCCAATACTCAAGACCGCAAGTACAGAGGACGCATGAAACTTCCCGGATGTGATCTTGATATCGAAGACGCACTGATGCAGATTTGAGCACCGAACTCGCTCTGGAAGTCCCAGAAGTCATTGCGGCTGGAGGTGGAAAGCGCTGCATTTTATTTAGATTTATTATTAAAGTTCAGAGATATGACTTATTTACCTCAGGAGTTTCCCTAAAGGAAACGGTGAAAGTAAACATCAACATGAACATCTTAATAAGGGAATTAACACATTAAGGGTTGTTTGTTTGCTGAAATTCGTATTAAAATCTGTTTTATTTATATTGTGCAGTGTATATTGATAGTCTTTTTATGCAAAGTATATATTTTGAAGAGGGGGGAAACAATAACTCGTTGTATGAGTGCTGTAATGTTTAAATAATTTCCATTTAAAACACGTGAAGGTCATGTGACCATCAGGAAGAACGCAGCATCCCATTTCTCAAAGGACGCGTTCTCTGCCCTCACGGTCTCCTGAGTTCGTTCTTCCGAGGACACCTGGCAAGACCGCTCTCCACAAGAACACAAGTCTGTTCTCTGCATTCTTGGAATTGAGAAACAGCCAATGACTTGCCTAATTACCCCTAATTAACCTTGTTAAGCCTTTAAATGTCACTTTAAGCTCAATACTAGTATCTGGAAAAATATCTAGTAAAATATCATGTGCTGTCATAATGGCAAAGATAAAATAAATCATTGATTAAAACTATTACGATTGGATCTTTCCGTTAAACAGAAATTAGGGGATAAATATACAGGGGGTTAACAATTCTGACTTCAGCTGTACATGGAGAATTGATTGGATGATTGTGCTTTGCCAGCGTCACATTAAATTAAACTGATAACTTGATATTGACAGTTAAATACTAATTGAGACATTTGAGTTCCAGATTTGGCTTCAGTACTGAATAATCTGTTGTATATTCACAAATATAAAATTGTAATGAATCCTATAAAAGCTATTAAATACAGAATGTAGGGGTGTCAAAATTTATCGTTTCTTCGGTGCATCGCGATGCAGACGCGGATAATTCGGTATCGGTTCAGTAATAATCATAACCGGTTATTACTGACGTCATTTACCTCATATGCGCTCTGTCGCGAGGGAGGCGATCGCGAGTATTTACAACGATTTAACTACTTAAAACTCATAAACTGTGCACAATTTCACTGTGTGTGTTTGCTGGATCAGTCTTTCACTGACATATACAACAATAGCCCCTATTTCACTGAGATCGAGAGAATGAAAGTAGCCTACTCCATGCTGTGAAGAAAATATAAAACTGTTTATGGAAAGCATCGTCAATGCACCGTGATGCACCGAAATATCGAATTGAACCGAATCGATGGCATGATAATCGTAACCGAACCGTGAGACTAGGTAGGTTCACAGCTCTAACAGAATGTGACACTTTAAACAATAAAAAGAGGTGTATTTACATGAGTGTGTATTTACTGATCTAAACCAGTGGTTCTCAAACTTTTTTCATTAAGTACCACCTCAGAAACAAATTGTCCCTCCAAGTACCACCATATGACCAGTATTGAAATACAGTAGCTTAATAGGCCTAATTAAGCAGCTACAGCTCTGCACAGTTTAAAAACGTGGAAGATGAATTACTATGATCAAGTATTTTTGGTCACACTTTACAATAAGGTTCATTAGTTAATGTTAATTAATGCATTTACTAACATGAACAAACATTGAACAATACATTTACTACAGTATTTATTCATGTTAGTAAACGTTAGTTAATGAAAATACAGTTGATCATTGTTAGTTCATGTTAACTCATGGTGCATTAATGTTAACAAGCATATGTAATGTAATGTAATGTAATGTAAATTTATATAGCGCATTTATTGTGTATGGCCATACACCCAAAGCGCTTCACAATCATGAGGGGGGTCTCTCCACACCACCACCAGTGTGCAGCATCCACTTGGATGATGCGACGGCTGCCACAGGACAACGGCGCCAGTGCGCTCACCACACACCAGCTATTGATGGAGTGGAGAGACAGTGATAGAGCCAATTCGGTTGAAGGCGATGATTGGGAGGCCATGATCGTAAGGGCCGATAGAGGGACTTTGGCCAGGACACTGGGGTTACACCCCTGCTCTTTCACGAGAAGTGCCATGGGATTTTTAATGACCACAGAGAGCCAGGACCTCGGTTTAACGTCTCATCCGAAAGACGGCATGGACCTGAATGTTAATAATGCCTTAGTAAATGTTCAATTATGATTAATAAATGCTGTACATGTGTTTTTCATGATTAGTTCATGTTAGTAAATGCATTAACTAATGAACCTTATTGTAAAGTGTTACCGTATTTTTATTATTATCAGCCACTTTAAACATTATAAATGGTTTGAACATCAACACTGCTGTGCTTATATGTAAAAAACAAACAAACAAAATAACGTGTCAACGTTTAAATTGAAATGAGCTTTTAAAAGTTCATTAAAACGGTAGGCTACTGTTTTTAAAAAGTAAAAACAAATCTACTGTACTTACATGTAAACTGTTAACCTAAAGTATCCTATTCATGTTGCTTGGACCTCATAAATATAGGCTATATGTCATCATATTGGTATATGAACCATTTTGGGTACATTGTTAAATATATGTTGCATGTACATAGGACATATTGGATTACTCTGCGTACCAGAAGGCAGCCGCGTACCTGGTACACATACTACAGTTTGAGAACCACTGAACTAAACAATTTCCACTTCGTCTCCAGTGCACGTCAATAACATATACAGTTGAAGTCAGAATTATTAGCCCCCTCCTGTTTCTTTTATTTCCCCCATTTCTGTTTAATGGAGAGCAGATTTTTTCCAACACATTTCTAATCATAATAGCTTTAATAACTCATCTCTAATAACTGATTTATTTTAGCTTTGCAATGATGACAGTAAGTAATATTAGACTAGATATTCTTCAAGACACTTCTATACAGCTTTAAGTGACATTTGAAGGCTTAACTAGGTTAATTATGTTAACTAGGCAGGTTAGGGTAATTAGGCAAGTTATTGTATAATGATGGTTTGTTCTGTTAGAAGAAAAGTAAAGCTTAAAGGGGCTAATAATTTTGTCCTTAAAATGGTGTTTAATAAAATTAAAAACTGTTTTTATTCTAGCCGAAATAAAACAAATAAGACCTTCTCCAGAAGAAAAAATATTATCTGACATATTGTGAAAATTTCCTTGCTCTGTTAAACATAATTTGGGAAATATTTTAAAAAGAAGAAGAAAAAAATAAAACAATGGGGGGCTAATATTTCTAACTTCAACTATATATAAATCCATATTTACACCACACGTGCTTCAGGGGTAATTAATGTGTCAGTGCTCTTTAGGTTAAGGGATATATAAAGATAAACAATGAAATCATAAGTCCAAGACACTCGAAAAGTGAAATAATTTTAATAATAAATTTGGTCCCACTTTATATTAAGTGTCCTTAACTACTATGTACATGCGTCAAAAAATAAACACAATGTACTTACTGTGTTTATAATGTATTTGAGAACACTTGTGGTGCTCTTGAGTTGGGATAGAGGTTGGGTTATGGACAGGTTTGGTGGTGTGGGTAGGTGTAAGGGTGGGTTAAGGTGTAGGGAATGGTCAGCAGTGTATTTACAAACGTAATTACAGAAGTTAATTACAGATGTAATTACATACAGGTATTTAATCAAGCATAAGTACACAATAAATACATGTATTTATAAGTACATATATGTATAAGTACATTGTAACAAACTATTAATTCCTGTGTAAGTACATATTAGTTAAGGCCACTTGATATAAAGTGGGACCATACATTTTTTCACTTACTTTGAGAGCCTTGGACATATGATTTCATCGTTTACATTTATATTCTAAAAAGGTAGTTTATATTATATTGTCCTATCGAAAATACTGAATGTGACACTTTGTCTGAAAAGTAGCTTAATTACTCAATATGTAACTTACTTGACTTAATACTACTTAAATTCCATATAAATTTCAATGCATATGGACACCAGAAACTTTTGAGTTATCTTAGAGATGGAAATAAAACATTTAAATTCATATAAAAAATTGCAAAAAAAAAAATTTGCAAAAAAAAAAAAAAAAAAAAAAACTTACAAACTACAAAATATTTTTTTCTCTTGATTTTTTTCTCTATTTTAACATTTTAAGATTTTTTATAACATACAAATTAGCCGTTATCATAAGTTATTTTGTTAGATTAGCCCTAGATTAGGCTTCAGCACTGAATAATCTAATGTTTACGCACAAATATAATATTGTAAAGCATTCCATAGAAACTATTAAGTACTAAATACGACACTTAAAACAATATAAAGAGGTGTATTTACGTACATGAGTGTGTGTGTGACCTCCAGCGCACATCAACTACATTTATATACACTTTGGCCCAATACCAATTCTCCCCCTTAGACCTTCCCCTTCCATTTTGCGCGTTCATGTGAGGGGGTAGGGGTGTCCCAATTCTCTTCAGCTTGAAAGCCTAAGGGGAAGGGCTAGATATATATCATGCGTTTGCCTTCGGTTTAGTCTCTTTATTAATCAGGGGTCGCCACAGAGGTATGAACCGCTAACTTATCCAGCATATGTTTTTAGCAGCGGGTGCTCTTCAAGCTGCAACTTAGTATTGGGAAACACCCATACACCCGCATTCATACACTACGGCCGATTGAGTTCATCAATTCCCCTATAGTGCATGTGTTTGGACTGTGGAGGAAACCAGAGCACCCGGAGGAAACCCACATCAACACAGGGAGAACATGCAAACTCAGAAATGCCAACTGACCAAGCCAGGACTCGAACCAGCAACCTTTTTGCTGTGAGGCAACAGTGATAACCACTGAGCCACCATGATGCCACTTTTAAATTGAGTTAAATACTGAATGTGACACTTCAAACAACATAAACAGGTGTGTTTTCCACTTCATCTCCAGCGTGTACACACACACACACACACACACACACACACACACACACACAGTCACTTTCCATGAACTCAGAGGTCTCTCTCGTGGCTCATTTGATGAGTAACGGCTTCTGAATATAGTTCGAGAGTTTATTTAGAAACATAAACACACACACACACGACGGTCACCCATCGAGACTTCATGACTGTACAGGCCCGATTTACTGTTACTTTGCTCTAAACAAACACACTTGACAGCAGCAGCAGCAGCAGCACGGTAACACACTCCGCTCGTTTAGTCAGTCTAAAAGAGGGAAAGACACTCGATATGAAAATCCGCTACTTCCCCACTCACCTTCC